>NW_020664393.1:25662125-25707249 GCF_002925995.2 Terrapene triunguis
GGGGGGGGGGGGGGGGGAGAAAAGAGAGATATGATAGAGATCTATAAAATCATAACTCGTGTGGAGAAAGTAAATAAGGAAGTATTACTTACTCCTTCTCATAACACAAGAACTAGGGGTCACCAAATAAAATTAATAGGCAGCAGGTTTCAAACAAAAGGAAATATTTTTTCACACAACACAGTTTTTTTTCAACAGTCAGTCTGTGGTACTCTTTGCCAGAGGATGTTGTGAAGGCCAAGACTATAACATGGTTCAAAAAAAAAAGAACTAGATACATTCATGGAGGATAGGTCCATCAATGGCTATTAGCCAGGATGGGCAGGCATGGTGCCCCTAGCCTCTGTTTGCCAGAAGCTGGGAATGTGTGACAGAGGATGGATCACTTGATTATCTGTTCTGTTCATTCCCTGGGGCACCTGGCATTGGCCACTGTCGGAAGACAGGATAGTGGGCTAGATGGACCTTTGGTCTAACCAAGTATGGCTGTTCTTATGGCCTTAGGAGAAGCTTATCTCCCACCTGGGGAGTCTTCTTGAGAAGACTACAGCCTCTGAGTAATGGCTGTTATGACTCTACAAAGACATGTGATGTGACCACATGTCTCTAGACTCCATCTTGGGATGTCGGTGTTTTTCCAAGACCCATCTGGGGAACCAAGCTTGGAAACAAAGCATTCCCAGCATATGCATAAGGCAGGAATTGACATCATCTAGTATTCTTCAGTTCCCCACACAAGAAGACTCCTGGAAACACTTGAGGAACAAAGACTGAACTGGGGGAAGTGATGGACCCAGGCTAAAGGGATTTTTAGCTTGTGAATGGAACACCTGGGGATTCCAAGCTGTAAGCAAGTGCAGCTTACCCCTTAAGAATCTGCAGCTTGCCCCTTAAGAATCTGCAGCCTGCTTGCATCACCTCTTAGGGTGAGAAACTGCTATTCATAGCCAATCTATTTAGTATATTAAGTTTAGTTTACGTTTTTTATTTATTTGCTAGGTAATCTGCTTTGACCTGTTTGCTATCACTTAAAATTTATCTTCTGTAGTTAATAAACTTGTTTTTGCTTTATCTAAACCAGTGTGTGCAAATCATAACTCAAGGACAAAAGGCTGTTGCATATTCCTCTCCACAGTGAGGGTGAATTTTATGATCTTATGCTATACAGTTCCCTGTTCAGCACAAGACAGTATAATTTTGGGTTTATACTCCCCAGGGCTTTGCAGTTTGTCACAGTAGTACAGTGTAAAAGGGAGCCCAGGCTTGTGGGTGAGGGGAACTTAGTGGTACCCCAATTCCAGGTGGCACCCTGGGGGGAACCTGTCAGAATCTCTTCTGAACAGAGCCCTGACTGTTAGGCTGCCTGCAAACTTTTCCCCGCTGTTGGTAGCAACTCCACAACGTGGAAATGAAGTGCCAAGTGTCTCCTGCCCAAATACTAGAACCTGCAGCTTCTACACTGAAAATTTCTACAATTGCAGTGATGTGTCAAAATTCTGTGGCATATTGGAAATTTGAGGGCAATGTAAGATTAATTGAATATTATATGAAAATAATTTTATTTGGCATTCTCACCATTAATTCTATGCAAATGGCAAACTGAATTGAACTGAATCTGCCTCAGAATTTCTAGCTTGCTATAACATGCTGCAGAACTTAGGGCCAGCTTGCCACAGAGTGCATGGGAACTCAGCTACTTTATAGCTAGGCTTGACAGGATCCAATTTAAATCAGCAGATGTCAATAAACATCCATTTCAGCTGACACACTGATATCAACAAAAAAAATCCACCATAACAGTCAGCATTGAATGCACCCTCCTGCAGCTTGTGCCTGCAGGGCATTGACCCTGCAGCAACACATACAGCCCTTTGCAGCCCAGCTCACTCACCAGCGAGGTGGAGGAGGGGGGCAATCCCTTGTCAGGAGATGTTCAGCAGAGACCCCCAGTGCCAAGGGTTCATCCTCCTCCTTGCAGCCCTGGCCAGGGGGTCTCTGCTCCACCAGACCAGAACCACTGCCTCCCCTGCCTGTTTCCTCCAGTTGTCTTGGGCCCTTCAGCCTTACAGAAAGTCCCCTACAGCCCCACTGTCAGCACTGCCCCAACAGTAACCCCACCACCAACCTCTAACTTCCCATAACTGTAACAATAAAAATTGGCAAAAATAAAAATCACTATTAATCAAAACTACAAAAAAAAAATCAAATTCTGACAAGCCTATTTACAGCAGACCATAGAATATCGGGGTTGGAAGGGACCTCAGGAGGTCATCTAGTCCAACCCCCTGCTCAAAGCAGTACCAATCCCTAGACAGATTTTTGCCCAAGATCCTTAAGTGGCCACCTCAAGGATTGAACTCAACCCTGGATTTAGCGGGCCAATGCTCAAACCACTGAGCTATCCCGCCCCCAACAAAAGATAATGGAGCTCCTCTCCACTGGACTCTCACATTACTCTGTTCAACAGAAAATATCTTCTCTGCACCTTTTAAGTGAATTTTTTTCCTTCTTTACAGTAGTATTGGCTTCTGAAGTTAAAATGCAATTATGTCACACATCCACCTTTCCTGAGCCCGAGTGAAAACAAGTTTTCACCCAAAAATGGCAACGGACAGCTGTTAGTGCTTTTCTACCTGGTGACCAGCTCCAGATGCTGGCCAAAAATTGAATCATGCCGCCTGCCTTCAACTTTAGGTCATTTCAGGTGAGTTACTCTTCCAGCTCGTGTAATTTTGTCACAAGGCTCGGAACTAGCCCAGCGGCTAGAAAGGAGGGATGGGACACTGAGCCCCTTCCCCCCTTAACAGAAAGGCAGTTCCCACCCTAACTGAAAAGGACCTGACCAGGTGGCGTCAGCCACTCCAGAGGCTCCGACCCCAGAAGGCTGGCGGCCAAGAACTGGCGTTTGTTGTTTGTCGGGAAAGTCTCATGATTGTCAGGGCGCTCGGGGGAGCAGGCTCGTGGTTCTGGGGGGACAACACGCTCGCTCCGCGCTGCCTGCCTGCGGCGCTGCCAGGCGCCGTTTAACGGCTGCCCCAGGTGGGTCTGGCTGGCGGTGGGGGGGGCACGCCCGGGGAACCCAGTGCCCTTTTCGCCAGCCCCAACCGCAGCGGGCGCTGACCGTACGGCGGGCGGGGAGGGATGGGAGGCTCCCCTTAGCCCCTGGGCCCCCTCGGGACAAGCAGACCCAGAGCAGCAGGCACTCAGCAGGGAGCCCGATGCCCTCCGCCAGTCCCGCGCCGGGCAGCTCCTCTCCAGGGCAGGGCCAGGCTGCCGGGGGGAGGCTGAGCCCGGCGCGCCCCCACCTCCTCACCGTGCGCGCTGGGCTCCGCGTCAGGCTGGAACGTGAAATGCGCCGCGTATCGCCGCGGCCCGGCCGCCAAGGGCGGTAGCCGGCCCCACACGCCGGCCCGCAGCGGTCCCGGTCCGGAGGCGAGCACCGCTGCCCGACACAGCCCGAGCCCGGCCGCCGCCATCTCCACTAGGGTCAGGACTCAGGAAGCAGGGGTGACAGCAACAGCACGTTGTAAAGAGGCGGGGTAGGAATGCGGCTTTCCTATTGGCTATCAGGGCAACGTAGACCGGCCCAATCAGAACCCACGGTGCTGTGGGCGGGGTGAGGCCGGAGAGAGAGTAGTCTCTACTGCGCACGCGTATAAGCAAGGTCGTCGAGAATAGGCTCGGCGCGGCGGGGGAGGAGGAAAGCGTGAGGGGCGGGGCTGTGGAATGGGTGGAGCTAGACTGCTTGGGGCGTGGCTGCGCGGAGGGAGAGAATGCGCAGAGGAGGGAGTAGGGGGAGGGGCCGGCCTGAGGAAGGCGAGGTGGGGCGTGGTCACGCTAAAAGGGGGCGGTGCTTTGTGCCGGCCAGGCGGAGCCCATGAAAGGGGCGGGGGAAGGGCCTGTGGTCCCAGCACGAGGCAGTGGCTTGCCGCACAGACTGTGCTCGGCCCGGGGAGCCCAGGAAAGGGGCAGAGGCGGAGGGCAGCTGTGTATCAGATAGAGGGGTAGTATTGTGCCAGGTGGGCAGGAGCTAGCTCGAACCACAAGCCCTGTGCCTTCCCTGGTGCCAGCCCTGGGGGTTGGGCTGCTGGGCTTGTGGGGCTGTTCTCCTGGGGAAAGGCCTGAACCGTTCCAAGACAGCACCTTGCTGCACAGATAGTACTCAGGGCAAGCAATAAACCCAAGTTGCTGCTCCCTGCCACTGCAGTCAGCCTTCAAGGCAGGGCAGCTGCAGGGCCAGGGGCAGGCTCTTTCCCCCAGAGTTTCACACCCTATCTGCTGGACCAGCCTTTCCTTCTGCTGAATGCTGCAAAAAGAGAGGATTCTGATAGATGGGAGCAAAGTCCAGAAAGCCAGTTCTCTGAGACTCCATCAAATGGTCCCAGGCTGTTGGGAAGGATGTCATGGTTGACTGCGTGAAAAGCAACACAGCTGTCAGGAAGGATAAAGAAAGAGAGTATGACAGTCAGATGAGAGGAGATCATTTAACCCCCAAGGGGTGGCAAGTTCTGCCCCATGCTGAGTTTTAGAACAATGGCTGCTATGCAATTTTACATTTTAACTGAAAACCATTTTGTGTTGTGATTTTTTTGTTCTGTGTTTGAGAAAAGGAAGGAATGAGAAAATGTCGTCTGAGTATCAGTTGTGTTTATCCCTCACATTCTTAGGGTTTTAGCTATATCCAAGCCAATTCCAGAATAAAGAACAGAAATTGCATCCCCCAAGTCCATAAAGTCAACGATTATTGTCAAGATTTGTATCATTCACTAAGCACCATCTATGTGCTCAGCACTGTTCAGAATAGGCAGAAAATGTAGTCTCTGGACCAATGTGTATACAATGTGTACCCTGGATAAAATGGCTCTGATATTTACGTATAGCTATTGAGCACATGTTAATATTTATGAGTGGAGGCCCTGATGGCAATAGAAGTTTTATCTTATTAAGGACTGGAAGATTTGACCCTCCAACTTTCTTTCAAGACGAAGAGCTGCCCAGAGCTCCTGTCCCTGTTTATTTTCCTTTCCTCCCTGCTGTGGCCTTGATATACCTCAGAAGACTCAATTTTTTTCTCAACCTAGAATGTGGAATTTTCCCACTGTTTGATTTTAAATATTCTCCTGTGAGAACTGAAACTCAATTACTGTAGTGTTGTGTTTAAGAGCCTTCTGGAAAGTAACTAGCCTTTAAACAGAAGTGGAAGCAGTGTTGCCAACTCTCATGATTTTGTCATGAGTCTCATGATAATTATTGTTTTCCTTAAAGCCACAGCTCCTGCAGTCAAGTGGATATGTGATGATTTTAGTCTTTATTCTTAAAGAAAAAGTAAGTTTCTAGTCCTCGGGGTGGTGGAGAAAGCTTCAAAATGTGACCCCAGTGCACCCGAAAGGCTCAAAAAGCAGAAGGCAAATAAAAAGAACACCAAATCTATTATTTTACATAATCTTGTGATTTTTCAGCCAAGCTTGTGATTTTTGGTGATTCTGATTCTTGATTGTTGAACATTTGGGGTTGGCAATACTATAAAGTGATTTGAAAGTGTCAGTTTCACTCCTGTTTAAAGTCCATTTCTAGTCTATTATTTTTAGTATAGTAACACCCCTAAACTCCAGGCAGGTGCAGTATAAACTCACAGGGCTTTGACCTAGTAGGATATTTCCAAACATTAGATGATCTATTCCAAGCTTGGAAAAACTGCAAAAATTAATTAGCCTAAATGATAGGAAGTAATATAGATTTCCTACAATTGTTTCAATTGTTGTATTGAAGAGTTAGTAGCAACGTAAGAATATACATTAAAATTTTAAACCTAACCAGTGTCCCTTAAGTGACTTGCCACAAGATGTCAGAACATGTTAGTATTAGAGCTGAGTGGGTCTAATATTTATTTAAATTTCTTTCTTTATATAGGAATTAGATACAGTGCTCCTGTCAACTAATTTCTAAATTATTATCTAAAAAAAAAAAAAACCTAGAGTTTTCAGCTGCCTAAGTAGCCCCTGGAATCATGGTTAAAGTTTCCTCTCCATATCAAAATCTGAAATGGTGCCCCTGGGCCGGGCCCATCGCTCTGTGCCCCGGAACCTATCTTCTCCTGTGCACTCCTCAGTTTGGCCAGGGCTGGAGCACCCATGGAAAAAAATTAGCAGGTGTTAATTAGTGGGGTGGGGGCTTGGAGGAAGGGGTGGAGTGGAGATGGGCCTGGGGCAGAGGGGGGAGTTGAGCAACCCCCAAAGAAAGAGAAAGTCAGTGCCTATGCTGACAGCTTCTTGCAGCCAGCTTATCATCTTGAACCAGCAGTTTCCAAACTGGGAGTCACAAAGTGATTATGTGGGGGTTACAAGCCCTGAGCCCGGCCATGCGTGGGGCTCTCAGCCTCAAGTCCCTCCAGCCGAGCTCCTCTGCCAACCCTGCTCTGTCTTCAGCTCCGCTCCACCTCCAAAGAAAGGGCAGCAAAATAGAAGTTGGCCGAGGGTGCCATTTTCCCTAAGACGAGCCCTGGGACTGAGACAACATTCGAGGACTTGATTGTTCAGCAGCTGAAGAGTTGCATTAAACCGCAGACGAATGAAAACACTGAGATTGGGGGGAGGAAAAAGTAACTTTTAATTTAACAGTCAGCTATACAGGCGCATACTTTCTCCTGAAAATAATGGCTACCTCTACTGATAAAACCGCTAAAAAGTGAAAGTACACGTCTACCCCAATATAACGCGGTTCTCGGGAGTCAAAAAATCTTACCGTGTTATAGATGAAACCGCGTTATATCGAACTTGCTTTGGCCTCGCGCATTTCCATTATTAATAGTCAGCAAATCATTTTTGTTAGAACTAACAATGTATGTGTATGCAGTAAATAAATCTGTTTTACAATGGTTAAACTGTATCTCCTTTCTTTAATTACAACAATTATTTTATAAGCTTACTTAAAAGATACAGTGTATTAACAACACAGGTACTAAACACTGCTAAATGCAACCATGTGGGCTAGGTTTCATCATACATCAATCGTTTGGTCTTCATGTAATGCTTAGGAAAATGCAAAATTCACATAAAATATCAGAAAACGCTTTTAATTACACATCCTTACAAATAGTCATAAAAAAGGATTTTGGTATTTTAGCAAATAGGAGCATGGGCCACTTTGTCACTTAGCCAACTACCTTATGTTATACATAGATTGTTAAGTAATATGAGTTGTTAACTATTCAATTGTTTGAAAACATTTTGGAGATGGGAGTTTTTTCTTATAGAAAAGGTTAAAATGAAGCTAAAAAGTAAAGTAATCAAGTTTTAGAGACATTGATAAAGTGGTAAATACCTTTTTGGGGGGTACAAGATGCTTTCTTATTTAAGATGCACCCCTTAGCATTTTTTTAATTTTTAAAAAAACTTGTTATACTTTGTTGCTTCATGCCACTGTGAGCTTTCTTCTTTGCCAGGTCAATCATGGATTGTAACGGCAGTATTTGCAGTCTATCCACATCCTGGCTTTCTAGCCACTTAAGACCAATCTCTAACCCTACAACCGCATCAACCGCTTTGGGTGGTGGCTCCGAGGGTTCTTCGTCACTATCCTCAGGGTTAGACACATTTTCTGAGGCACCAGGTGGTTGAGGGGCAACATTATGAATTGTATCTACATCTGTAAGTCATTCATAGGTTGGACACATAGCATCCACCTCCATCCACTCTTGAACATCAGCTATCCCACTTTGAGCTATAAGTTCCCTGTAGACTCGTTCTGCCTCCATGGCCTCTTCTTCCGTAAAACCTTCAAAGTTGTTCTCATCTTCGTCTTCTTCCTCATCTTGGTTGTCGTTGCTTTCAGTGACAAAAGCACTTTTGAGACCACAATGCCAACATTTCTCTATCATTGACGGAGTGATTCCTAGCCAGGCTGTCTCGCCTAAGTTAAATACATCCAGCAAATTCAATTTCTTGATTACATCCTGTGACGTTGTGCAGTCTATATGGTTTTATAAAAACATGATAATAAGTGAATATAATGCAACTGGGATATGCTTCATGCAAAAGGTCTCTTGCAAGGTATCATTACAAAGCTCATAATCTACTGAGTGTGATCATCCTATTTGTAGAAATGTACCACTCTTGTATCTAAAACTAGAAATATAAAACATAACTCTGAGGGCCTATTGTAATTATGTAAAGTGTGGGCCATTAATGATGGTTTGGAATCTTGATGACTCCCATTAACCAGGACCATTGTCTGCAGATGGCTGTGTTTACCTGTTAGTCTTCCTGTATATGTGTGTGCTGGCAAGTGGGCAATGAAGTCTTGCAGTGACATGTGATCATGTCACCTGAACTGGAATCCATCTTTAACCTGGTGCTTTTCCAGTGGGGGGGGGGTGGAAAACCAGAGGGACAAAGGATTCCCGCCTTATGCAAAACATATATAAAGGGGTGGAAGAGAACAAAGGGAGAGAGGAGCCATCATGAAGAATCCCCTAGCTATCACCTGAGCTGGAACAAGAGCTGTACCAGGGGAAAGAATTGTGCCCAGGCCTGGAAGGTGTCCAGTCTGAGAAAAACTTACTGAAACATCTCTGAGGGTGAGATTATCTGTATTTAGCTTGATTAGACATAGATTTGCGCATTTTATTTTATTTTGCTTGGTGACTTACTTTGTTCTGTCTGTTACTACTTGGAACCACTTAAATCCTATTTTCTGTATTTAATAAAATCACTTTTTATTTAGTAATTTACTCAGAGTATGTATTAATACCTGGGGGAGCAAACAACTGTGCATATCTCTCTATCAGTGTTATAGAGGGCGAACAATTTATGAGTTTGCCCTGCATAAGCTTTATGCAGGGTAAAACGGATTTATTTGGGTTTAGACCCCATTGGGAGTTGGGCATCTGAGTGCTAAAGACAAGCACACTTCTGTGAGCTGTTTTCAGGTAAACTTGCAGCTTTGGGACAAGTGATTCAGACCCTGGGTCTGTGTTGGAGCAGACGGGAGTGTCTGGCTCAGCAAGACAGGGTGCTGTAGTCCTGAGCTGGCAGGGAAAACAGGAGCAGAGGTAGTCTTTGCACATCAGGTGGCAGCTCCCAAGGGGGTTTCTGTGATCCAACCTATCACACATCCGTTATGCTACTGTTGTCCTCAACAGTTTTCTTTACTAAGGCTTTACGATAGTTCATTTTAAATGTGGCTATAATGCCTTGATTGAGGGGCTGTATTTTGGACGTTGTGTTCTTAGGAAGGTAGCTCACCTTTATCTTCCCATCTTTGCTGGTTAAGGTCTCAACTGGGGGTGGGCGGGACAGTTGTCAAGGAGGAGTAATGCCTTTGGCTCCAGGTTTTGTCTGCGTAGGTGGCTCCGGACAGCTGGTACAAAATATTTCTTAAACCATTGCTCGAAAATATCCGATGTCATCCAGGCATTTTTTGAATGGCGATAAATGAATGAAAGCGAATCCATATTCTTATGGTGGAAAACCCTAGGTTACCTGAATTTGTCTATGCACAGAGGTTTAAGTTTATGTGAACCGGTTTTATTCACACAGAAAAGTATTGTCACTTTCTCTTTTATCACCTTAAAACCTTCGGCCTTTTGTTCTTCGGTCCTAGAAGCAATTGTTTGATCCGGCAGCATACAGTAACATAGCCGGTTTCATCAGCATTATAGATTTGCTCCGGAGCATAGCCACCATCGATGTTGATCTCTTGTAACTTTAGCAGGTATTTGTCGCAAGCTTTTATATCTGCAGAGCGCGGCTCTCCTGAAATTGCAACTTGCCGAATGCCATGACGTTTTTTTAAAATGATTAAGCCATCCACTGCTAGCTTTAAATTCATTACCTTGATGTGCAGAAACATCCTCGCCCGATCATCTAAAATTGAGATCCTTCTTCAATTTCTCCGCTTGTTTCTGTATAATAGCATTGGAAATTGGCGTGCCGTCGGAGCGTTCTTGGGTAAACCACGTAAATACTGCTCTATCTAGTTGGTTATCCTGGGCAGTTTTTACGTGCTTCCTTTCCAGGCCTTCACTTTCATCCAGTTCAACTAGCATTGATCGTAATTTTTCCTCATCTTTGATCCACCCTGTTAATGTTGATTCCCCCACTCCTAGTTCTTTTGAGACCTTCGCTTGGCTCATTCCTGATTTCAGTCTGTCCAAAGCTTCCAATTTTTCTTTGACTGTCCATACCTTTCCTTTCCATGGCTGTGAACTATTTGCCATCACGTCAATGGTATTTTAATATTGTATTAATGCTAACAATTTTTTTTAATTGTTTAGAAAATGTCAGCGCAGAGTTACGTTTCCAAAATACAACTAGTGAGACAACTTAAGCTTAGACTATACTGCACATAATTTAGAAACGAGATTAAAATAGGCAGGAGAGATGAGAACGCCTAATGTAGGGGTGGGCAAGTTGTGCACGAAATTAAACATTTTGCTTTCAGTATGTTCTGCCTGCAACTTGATGAAACTACTGATGTTACTAACTGTGCACAATTGATAGTGTTCATATAGTATGTTAATACTGGGGATGTTAAGGATGAGTTCTTATTCTGTGAACAACTTGCAACAGCCACAACAGCACAGGACATTTTCAATAAAGTGAATGCCTTTTTCAAAAGCAGTGGCATTGAGTGGAAAAATCTTTGTGGTATATGTACCAACGGTGCTGCAGCCATGATGGATGCACAGTCTGTCTTTCAGCAGAAGGTAAAGTGCATGTCACCTAATGTGATTGTCACTCATTGTGGAATCCATTGTCAAGTCCTAGCTGTAAAGACATTCCCAACGTGCCTTAATGCTGTGGTGATGGATGTTGTTATACAAGCAGTGAACCTCACTAAAGCATATTCTTTGAATTGTTGTCTCTTTTGAGAGCTCTGCAGTGAAATGGGTGATGAATATGAAGTTCTGCTTTTTCACACTCAAGTCCGATGGCTGTCTAGGGGACATTCATTAAAGCATGTTTTTATACTTCATGAAGAGATGGCAGAATTTTTTCTGCAAAAAGAGAAACAAGATCTGAACAAAAATTTCAGTGACAAGAAATGGCTTATCTGCTTGACATACTTAGTTGATATCTTTGATAGTCTTAATGACCTCATACAAAGTTAATAGACCTGACTAATAAAATCAGAGCCTTCCAGCTAAAGTTTGATCTGTGGTGAAATAAGTTGGACACAGATACGGCATGTTTCTGACACTTTACTCATTCAGCGAGAAGGAAGTCAACATTGATAGTGCTCTCAAGTCAGCTATTAGTGAACATCTGAGAACCCTTCATGAAGAGTTCTCACACTACTTCCCAGCACTACCAGAAGCACTTCATTGCCTGGTGAAGAACCCTTTCAGTGTGACAGCTGAACAGTTAGCTATTCAGGATATTCACACACAGGAACAGTTTATTGACATGATCAATGATGATGAAGTGAAAGCAAAATTCATACAGCTGGTCCCAAGCCAATTCTGGTGTTCAGTTGCAAGTGAATACCCACTGGTGTCTGAAATGGCCCTGAGAGTCCTTCTGCCATTTCCACTATCTATGAATGTGAGAGTGGATTCTCCAGCCTTCTAACAATAAAGACAAAATCCTGAAACTGGCTTGAGGTGAAGGACAACATCAGATGCATCCTTTCTAAAACAATGCCAAGAATAAAACTTCTTGTGTCAAATAAACAGCATCATCCATCTCACTGATTTTGTCTGCTTATGGTGATTAATTGCTGTCAAGTATTAAAATAAAATTCTACTTAACAGTAATTATTTAAAAATAACTTTCTGCTTATAAACATGTGTTTGTCTTAATTTAAAAGCAGTGAGAAAAGGGAAATTCATTTTAAACAATAGGGTTTAAATTTAGCATTTAACATCACGTTAAATATAAATAATGTGCTTTTAGTTTATAAGTGTGGGGGGGTCGCACTTAGAGGCTTGCTGTGTGAAAGAGATTGCCAATACAAAAAGTTTGGGAACTGTCTTAAACAATGTGGCCAAAACACCACCCCTTGTCTTCCCTCCTGCACATTTCTCTCTTCCTCTAGCCTCACTGACAGGCCCATTGGCAATCCCAGACCAGAAGAAGAGCTCTGTGTCTCTCATCAACAGAAGTTGTTCCAATAAAAGATATTTCTTCACCTTCCTAGTCTCATCCCATCTTAGGGTGACCAGATCGCAAGAGTGAAATATCAGGACACATTGGGTGAGCGGGGCGAGGGGAGGGGAGAGGACGACAATGACAGACACAGGTGCACAGAGCCATGAGAGGGGGCCCTAGGAAGCTGCGAGAGGAGGCCCTAGGAAGCTGCGAGAGGGGTTGTATGGCCCCTGCTGCAGCCTGCACCACAAGCCACAGGGCAAGGACACCTATTGAATTCAATGAGAATTTTGCATGTGAATTGATGTACCTAGTTCTGAGATTATAAAGCCAGAAGGGATCCGGTGATCACCTGGTCTCACTGCCTGTATAGCACAGACATAGAACTTTCCCAAAATAATTCCTA
This sequence comes from Terrapene triunguis, assembly GCF_002925995.2. Taxonomy (NCBI): domain Eukaryota; kingdom Metazoa; phylum Chordata; order Testudines; family Emydidae; genus Terrapene; species Terrapene triunguis. The sequence goes on from NW_020664393.1 coordinate 25,674,621, forward strand.
GAGGATAGCTTTTAGAAAAAGCTTTTAGAAAAACACCATGACCCTTAGTATATTGTTAATAGTTAATTACTCTCACCATTGAAAAGGTATGCCTTATATCCAGTCTGAATTTGTCTAGCTGCAACTTCCAACCATTGGCTCATGCTCTACCTTTCTCTCCTAGACTGAAGTGCCCATTATTAACGATTTGTTCCCCATGTAGATACTTACAGTCTATAACCAAGTCACTTCTTAACCTTCGTTTTGTTAAGCTAAATAGATTGAGGTCTTTGAGGCGATCACTATAAGGCATGTTTTATAATCCTTTAATCAGTCTTGTGACTCTTCTCTGAACACTCTCCAATTTATCAATATCCTTCTTAAATTGTGCACACCAGAACTGGACACAGTATTCCAGCAGTTCTTGCACCAGTGCCAAATACAGAGATAAAATAACCCCTCTACTCCTGCTTGAGATTCCCCTATTTAGGCATCTGGTCACCCTATTTCTGTATGGATTTCCCCAGGTTTTTTTGTAAAAATCAAAACTGAACTGCCCCAGAAATTCTGTCATGTGGAATCATCATGAAACTCGCATGGCTCCAACCCTGCCGATGAACCTTTAGATCCACTGCACAGACTTCTGCCACTTGAGCTAATGGAGTAAGTGATGGCAGAGGCAGTAGGTTGTCATCCTATATGTGATAGATCAGCTCTATAGTGGGATGAGACACTTTTTTTGCCACTGGGTTTCACAGATATCTGCTGACAGAAGAGGAACTGTGAAACTCAGGAATCCTGGGTCTATTCCAGGCTCCTGAATGGAGTGGTCTCTAGTAGTCAAAGACCCTTCTTCCCCGTCCCCTCCAGTCTATGTCTATCCTATTGCTGTCTAACCCGCCTGAGCTCCTCATCTGATTTCAACTGCCCCCTACTACCGCTCTGGATTCCTTGTCCCAGTTTCCTGGTCCTGTCTCACTCTCTTCTCTCCCCGCCCCCATCCCTCAGATGGGATGTTCGTTCCAGACTGGCAAAATTATAAGACTTCCCAACATTTCAACACTTCCCATTCTAAATTTTCGGTTGCTTAACTATAGGCTAGCTCTGCCTACAACAAAGCATATTCAGAACCTCTGATTAAAGGGATTATAAGTGTAGCAACCTCCATCATAGCTAGTCACCAAAGATTGAACCCAAGCCATCCAGACTTAAAAGCATGAGCTTCTACTACTCGAATTCAAGATATAACTCCCTTAGCTGGTAGCTATACAGTTATCCTCTAAAAATCCACCAGAGGAGGGCACAAAACACACGTTGGACAGTGAATTACAAAAGTGCCAAATATTATTATTAGACCTGCAATACTTTTCACAATGAATATCAGCGGGGGATAAACTGGGAGTTTAAGAATATTTGGAAAACAATTTTAGAATAACATTCAGTGCTGTGGTTTAAAAGAAAAAAAACTGTTAAAACTCATAACTTAGCAGTATTCAGTGTTTGAAAAAAAACAACTTCTAGGAGCTATGGGATACAAGTTAAGAATGTTGAAACAGGAAGATATTATGCTTAGTTATCACTTGGGCAAGGCGGCGTGCTATGTAATACTTGCAAGATTTCACTGTAATGTTTTACAACAGGGATTGGCAACCTTTCAGAAGTGGTGTGCCGAGTCTTCATTTATTCACTCTAATTTAAGGTTTCACGTGCCAGTAATACATTTTAACATTTTTAGAAAGTCTCTTTCTATAAGTCAATAATATATATCTAAACTATTGTTGTAGGTCAAGTAAATAAGGTTTTTAAAATGTTTAAGAAGCTTCATTTAAAATTAAATTAAAATGCAGAGCCCCCCGGACCAGTGGCCAGGACCCGGGCAGTGTGAGTGCCGCTGAAAATCAGCTCGCGTGCCGCCTTCGGCACGCGTGCCATAGGTTACCTACCCCTGCTTTACAATATATAGCAGCACAATGCTGATTCCATTGATATTGTTGAGCAATTCATGCTGATTTTATTTCAGCCCACATCTTAATAGTTTTGAATACTATAGATCACAATTTTCAGCTCAGTTGGTCTGAACATGCAGAGCTTTAAAACTGCTATGCTCTAAACTGTATATTAACTACAATTTTATAAACCTGCATGTCAGAGAACTGTGTGCCACTACTACTAGACAGTGGCACAAGGCAATTCAGTGTGAATCACAGAAATTTAGGACTGGAAGGGACATCAACAGGTCATCTAGTCAAACCCCTGCACTGAGGCAGGACTGAGTAATAACAACACTAGACCATCCTTGACAGGTGTTTGTCTAACCTCTTAAAAAACTCTTAAAGTTTTTAAAGAGGGAACAGAGGCAGGACTGAGTAATAACAACACTAGACCATCCTTGACAGGTGTTTGTCTAACCTCTTAAAAAACTGAGGGCAGTGGATTGAGGGTGAGGGCACAGGGGGGACACTGTGGGGGAGGCTGAGGGAACAAGGTCAGGGTGGGGGCTGAGGGCACTGGGTCAGGTGAGATGATCGGGGGAGGGGAGGGACTGTGTGGGAGGCAGAGGGAACAGGGTCAGGGGGCTGAGGGCAGTGGATTGAGGGTGGGGGGCACAGGCGGGACACTGTGGGGGAGGCTGAGGGAACAGGGTCAGGGTGGGGGCTGAGGGCAGTGAGTCGGGTGAGATGATCAGGGGGAGGGGAGGGACTGTGGGGGAGGCAGAGGGAACAGGGTCAGGGGGGCTGAGGGCAGTGGATTGAGGGTGGGGGCACAGGCGGGACTGCGGGGGAGGCTGAGGGAACAGGGTCAGAGGGGGGCTGAGGGCAGTGGGGCTGAGGGGAGCCCCCCCAGAGGGACCTGCCAGGGAGCCAGGTGAGCCCAGCAGTGCTTACCTGGCGCGTCTCCCAGGAAGCATCCAGCACGCAGGTCCCTCCCAGTCCCTCTGGCCCCTTCCTAGGGTCGGGTCGAGGGGAGGGGGGCGGGGGGCTCTCTGCCCGACGCCCGCTTCCCGAGTCTACAAGCCCCGCCCTGCTGCAGCACGCAGGGGAGCGAGACCTCTTTGCCGCCTCTCTGTGTGCCCGGGGCAGGGGCAGGGCTGTGCTCTGCAGGTTCCTGCCGGCCAGGCGGCGGGCCCCATGGGCTGGCCCCGCCGTGCTGGGAGCTCAGCTGCGCGCTGCCCCAGGGCCCAAGGAGGAAAGGTGAGTGGCGCCGGCGGTGCTTGCTTGCTGCGGTCCCCCTCATATAGGGTGACCAGACGTCCCGACCAATGTAAGGTCGGGACGCGGGACAAGTCCCCTAAAATCGGGACTGTCCCGATAATATCGGGATGTCTGGTCACCCTATCCCATCTGGTTTACCCACACAGCCAAGCTCCCTCCACAGCCTGTTCCCTCCACATGCTTCTTCCTTATCAGCTGCTCCAAGATCTTTTTCTCTTCTTCAGGACTCCATTATAATTTGTTTTAATTACTGGAACATCCTCCTCTCAGGCCTCCTACACCCACTGCCCTCTTCAATTGTTAACACAAAATGCAGCCCCAAAAGTAACCTTCTTAAGCCATCAATTTAATCATGTCACTCCCCTCTTCTAATCCACCAGGGCTCCTCATCCACTAGTTCATCAAATTCAGACTTCTGGGTTGGGATTCACAAAAGTACTCGGTGCCTAAACCTCACTTTTGGCTCCACTATAATCCACAACCAGAACCCTGTAGGCACCTGAACTCACCACCTAAGTTTTTCCCAGGTAAAGTTTCCTTGGCACCTATGTGTCTGCTTTTAGGAATGCACACTGCTGCTTCACTCTGATCAGCTGGAGGTCTGTCTCCCACCTAAGTTAGTCACAAACCAGGGGGAACACAGGCATTCAGTCACCTAAGTTGTATGCAAGCCCTCTGAGCACACCTACCAGATCAGGTCCCATTTAAATTCCAGCCAGAGGAGGAGCCACTGATTATTTTGCTTATTGACAAGAGTAGTGCGTGCCTGTAAGGCCTTTGTACCAGCCTTAGCATCACTGAGGCAAAGCCAGGAGAGGGGGGAGGTAGCAATCATGAGTGAGTCTGATTCTATTCCTCTCTGATATACTGGGGTAAATGTCTGATGGGGGCTGGGGGCGCGTAAGACTGCAGACTCTGCAAAAACACACCTGTATTACTAACAGCTTAAAAAGTGCTTGCTTAATGGTTTTTCTTCGATTGACGTGGTGTTGATGTAATTGTGTAGCAGTTACTAATATAAAAGGGATAGACAGGCCTGAGGAATTTGGATTTGACCTGGACAACTCTTGGAATCCCCAGCAACAGGCGGATAGTTGGCCACTTGAACTGTGTCGTTTGACCACTCAAGACCCCTCCAGATCGTGGATAACTATTGTTTGATTTTGTGTGATTTACACCAGCTATATAGCAAATGGAGGTGCTGTGTCTCTGTTGATTTATTTCCTGATACCACCTCGCAGAGAGTCTTTACTCTATGAGAGCTTTGGGTTTTGGGAACCCCAGGTAATACCACCACTGCCCACCTTTAGACTAGTGGATGGTTAGAGCACTCACCTAGGATGTGGATGACCCCCGTTCCATTCCTCACTCCTTTCTGCAAGAGGGGGAAGAAGGGATTTTAACAGGAGTCTCCCATCTCTGAGGAGAATGCTCTAACCCCTGAGCTATGGGATACACTGATGTGGGGATTCCCTTACTTTTTCCCATTGAAGCGGTTCCACTGTGGATAAATAACAACAGTGATTATACCAGGGGGACTGGACCACACTGTCCTATTCTCTCTCTCTGGTCCAATGACTATTTATCCACAGTGGACCAGTCATTGGGCTGCGGAGAGAAAGAGAAAGTTGGAATGAGTCTGTAGCCCAGTGACTAGAGCATCCACATGAGAGTTGTGAGAGGCTGGGACCAGTCATTCTGCTTCAGTTACTCTTTCATTATTTATCCACATTGGAATCGGTTCAACAAAAGGGACTGAGGGAAGCCCACAGACTAGCCAATAGCTCAGTGGTTAGAGCACTCCTCCCCCTTCAAATCTTTTCTTTCCCTCTGTCTGAGAGGAGGGGAATTGAACCTAGGTCTCCTACATCCTAACTAAATGCTCTGACCACTAGGCTAAAAGCTATAAGGTAGGCACCACCACATCCTCTTCTGGTGATTTAGCGTGGAGCAAGGCAGGCGCCTGACTCATTTCCACAAGAAACACCTTAGACACCTAAGCTGTGTGATTTTAGGCAGGGGATCACTAAACTGAGCTCAGTGCCTCACTGCAGCCTAGGCTTAGGCACTTCTCTTCCACCATTGCAGCTCTCCTCCTGCTCAGAGTCACAGTACGGCTGCTTCGTGACTCAGCCGTCCAGGCAAGTCACACTGTGATTCCCATTCCAGGAGAGTCTTTCAAAGTCTTCACTATCCCAAGCAACACTACTCTGAAATAGATAGCAGGGAAACCCAGGCCCATCCTCTACACTGGGTTCCAGTCCAGGGCCCTATCGCTAGCCATTAAGGTCTGAGTCTTACTGCTCTTTTCCCTGTACTACTTCCCACCATGCTTCTTTAAGCTTTTCCTTCACCACCCTTCCTAGGCAGACCTCCACCTCTTTGGTTTACTAGGTAAACCCTTCCTGATAGGAAACTATCCCCCCTTCTTTCTCTTTTATTGCAGGGAGAGAGAGTGCAAACCTCCTGACACTATTGGATGTGGACCAGTGGATGTGTTATTCCTTGACTTTAGAAAAGCTTTTGATACGGTCTCCCACAGTATTCTTGCCAGCAAGTTAAAGAAGTATGGGCTGGATGAATGGACTAGAAGGTGGATAGAAAGCTGGCTAGATCGTCGGGCTCAACGGGTAGTGATCAATAGCTCCATGTCTAGTTGGCAGCCGGTATCGAGCGGAGTGCCCCAAAGGTCGGTCCTGGGGCCGGTTTTGTTCAATATTTTCATTAATGATCTGGAGGATGGCGTGGACTGCACTCTCAGCAAGTTTGCAGATGACACTAAACTGGGAGGAGTGGTAGATACGCTGGAGGGAAGGGATAGGATACAGAGGGACCTAGACAAATTAGAGAATTGGGCCAAAAGAAACCTGATGAGGTTCAACAAGGACAAGTGCAGAGTCCTGAACTTAGGATGGAAGAATCCCATTCACTGTTACAGACTAGGGACTGAATGGCTAGGAAGCAGTTCTGCAGAAAAGGACCTAGGGGTTACAGTGGAGGAGAAGCTGGATATGAGTCAACAGTGTGCCCTTGTTGCCAAGAAGGCTAACAGCATTTTAGGCTGTATAAGTAGGGGCATTGCCAGCAGATCAAGGGATGTGATCATTCCCCTCTATTCAACATTGGTGAGGCCTCATCTGGAGTACTGTGTCTAGTTTTGGGCCCCACACTACAAGAAGGATGTGGAAGAATTGGAAAGAGTCCAGCGGAGGGCAACAAAAATGATTAGGGGGCTGGAGCACATGACTTATGAGGAGAGGCTGAGGGAACTGGGATTGTTTAGTCTGCAGAAGAGAAGAATGAGGGGGGATTTGATAGCTGCTTTCAACTACCTGAAAGGGGGTTCCAAAGAGGATGGATCGAGACTGTTCTCAGTGGTACCAGATGACAGAACAAGGAGTAATGGTCTCAAGTTGCAGTGGGGGAGGTTTAGGTTGGATATTAGGAAAAACTTTTTCACTAAGAGGGTGGTGAAGCACTGGAATGGGTTACCTAGGGAGGTGGTGGAATCGCCTTCCTTAGAGGTTTTTAAGGTCAGGCTTGACAAAGCCCTGGCTGGGATGATTTAGTTGGGAATTGGTCCTGCTTTGAGCAGGGGGTTGGACTAGATGACCTCCTGAGGTCCCTTCCAACCCTGATATTCTATGATTCTATTGCCAGCCTTAATGGAAGCCCTACCTGTTCCCTCATAAATCAGCTTCCTTCTAATTAGCATCTCCACACAGCCTAAATCTCCTGTTTCCAGCCTAATTGGCTGATTGGGCCCACCTGGCCTAATTCAACTCTTTCAGGCCTGGTGGGGAGTACACTCCTTCACATTTACCCAGAATCAAATTGTCTTGATACAAGTTGCATATTATTGGTCTTCCTTTGCCTAACTTCAGTCTATCCACCTTTAAATTGTGAGTTCCTGTGTTCTTATGAGTCCTGCTCTGAGTAATTGCCATACTGGATCAGACACATGGTCCATCTAGTCCACCTAGTCTCTGCTAGTGGACAGTATCTCCCTCTGGTGTATCTGGTGCAAGAAACTTAATATCTTTCTAAAGTCTTATGTTAGCATTAAATATTATAAGTCTGGATAGTCTTATCCATAAGTATTCAATCTCTTTTTGAATCTTGCTACATTTTTAAACTCAGTGGCATCCTCTGGCAATGAGTTCCACAGTTTAATTATGCATTATGTGAAAAAAAACATTTCCTGTTATCTGTTTGGAATTAGCCACCTTTTAATTTAATTGGATGTCCCCTTGTTCTTGTGTTATGAGACAGGGAGAACAGAAGTTCCTGCCCTACCTTCTCTACACAATTAATTACATGTTGTTACCAACTTTGCCCGTTACTTTGGGGTATCCTCATTTATTAGGGTTACTCTTCTGGGGAGAGGGGTTCTGTACTTCTATCAATGTACTGCTTGTGTCACTTATACAGAGCTCTACTTCTCCCTGCTGCAAGTTCCCTCCCAGTAGAGCGATCCTGCAGGACCTAGGTTCCCCAGGACTGGGTTCTTCCAGCCCCAGAATCAGACGAACACACACACACACACACACACACACACACACACACACACACATTAACAGAGTGCGTCTGAGAGGACCGGATTAATCAGCACTCCCAAGCTGACCCCTTATATGTCCCTGGACTTAGTAAGCTGGGTCAAGCAGCACTATCAAGCTGTCACCCCCATATGCCATGGGCACCAACCAGAATAGAGTATGCCTGAGCAGGTTGGGTCGAGCAATACTTTCAATCTGCCACCCTCATATGCCCCTGGACTCAGCAGACTGGGTCGAGCAGCACTTCCAAGCTGCCACCCTCATATGTCCCAGGTTCAGCATGTCCCTATCCCCACTTTCACGTTACAGTTGTTCTGGTAGTAACCCACTTGATGAGCAAATCCCACAGGATTTTTGGGCACTGCAGGAATCTTTTAGCTTAGGTACGAGAAGCGTTGCTGCAGAGCAAATGAGGAAACCAAAAAAACACCCATGTGGGGGTGGGGAGAGAGAGAGAAGCAACCAGCTTAATCATGAAAGTTACTTATTGCCAGGTGGTAACCATAGGGGAGCCAAACAAAACAGTTATAATATTACATCTAACTTAAACTTGATTATAAAAGTCAGGTTTAGAAAACTATAACTGATCACACAAGTCAGGGTCAGTAGGCTATACTGAGAAAGAGAGAGAGAGAGAGAGAGAGAGATGGGTTCTCACCACTCTGTGAAGCTTGAATCGATCGGGGGTCCCAGGTGGTGGTGGTAGCTGAAGGTCCGGAATGCTGGAGACAGGCAGAGCCCCCAGCATGATCAGTCAGGAGATGAAGTCCCAATGGAACTGATGCAGATTTTGGATCTAGGCATCAGAACACTTACTTGAGCATGGGTAAGGGTTTTTTTGTAGAAAAACAACAATGGTTCAAGGGAGAACACTAGATTTGTTTATGTGTAAACTGATGGCTCAAGGGAGTATACCAAAGTTGTTTTGCTCAGGTTAGACAATGGGAGCTGATCGTTCCTGGCTCTGGGCAGTGTTCCATGGAGGGAGCTCACAATGCAATTAGGGAGCTTTACTATTTTGGATACCAATAAAGGATTTATTACTAGAATTGGTCTGATAACTACTGAGCTGGGTGTGTGCAGGTGTGGGTTCATTAACATCTGGAGCAGAGATCCCCCATCATGCAGCACTTCCCAGCTTTTCTGGTCCCAGAGTTCTGTGCGGTTCTTGCTTTCAAATCTCTGTTCTCCATTCTGTATGCTAATGGAGATGCCTCCTTGTCCCTTCTTCGATGCTAATGAGGCATGGGGAGTTTCCTTAATCCTGTCACCCTTATCCCAGGGATTTAGGTGTGTCTCCCACTGCCTTTTCATTGCTTTTTGTAAGTCTTTCTTCTGATCGGTTTTGGTTCAAACAGAGGCTGGTTTGGGGGGGGAAGGTCTTTTGTGAGTCAGACAGGCTGCGTACTGCGCCCTGGTTCTCCAAGAACACAGAGCTGATAGGTAACAAGTCCCCCCGCTGATGGGGTGCTTGTGACAAGCGAGTATCCCCATCACGTCCTTACTCCGTGGCACTGGGTCTGATCTTCAATCCATTGCAGCCCCGCCACATCGGTCACTGGATCCAACAAACCAGTAGAACCAGACCAATTGCTAGTATAATTTGGAAACCGATGATCACCACAATGGGGTGAAGCATGATATTTAAAAGACCTGTTGCACTGGGGCTCCACCCAAGCAAAGTCTCCCAACAGGAGTGATGGCCTGTGTTTTTAACTGTAGCTGCTAGACTAGAGATCTGCTGGGTGTGGTGTTGAATCTTGAGTTTGCCATTCTCTCGCAAAGTTCGAAGCTTCTGCAGCTCAGTTTGTAAGTAGGGATGAGTTAATAGTCCCTTAATGGCAGTAAGACCCATTCCCAGTGAAATGGAGGAAACCTCCTTGTAGAGCTCAGGATAGGCTTTCAAATGTTGTACAGTCCATATAGGCACAGTAAACTTAATATTGCAACTAACAATAGTGGTTACATTACAGAAACAGCGATTAACATAAGGCACCATGGGTTGAATCCAACGTCTATTAATCAATACAATATTACATCTCGTTCTTACACACACACATGCTTTACCAATATAGATAATAACAGACCCCTCTTCCTGGATAACTTCGAAGGAACAGTGAGATTTATTCCCAAGTTGTGGGAAGAAGCATTTATCATGTCCTTCCAATCCTTGGTCTTCACAGATATAGCCCAAACTTTCTTTTCTCCTATACCCCTTTACATTTACTGTGTTCCATACATTATCTTTCTGCCAGGCCCAAGTGTTAGGATCTCTGGAATACGTTACTGAGTTATCATTAATCTGTAATCCCAGTGGGACTACTGGGTGGATTACTCTAATTTCTTTGCCTGCCACAGTTATCAAGAATAACTGCAAGCTTTGCTGGTGGTGATTGTTCGAAGCATTAATTAGTCTCCACCAGGGCCGGAGGACTAATTCTTCCTCCGTTACATGGGGCCAAATCAAGTTGATTGCCTCCATGGAATTTGCCCTACTATGTCTTCCAAATCATTCCCATGATTATGTTCTGGATGAGAGGTGTGATCGAATCACTTAATTCCCTTTTTACTCTATTTACATGGTCAGCCCCTTGCCACATTCTTACCCATTCATCCCAACCCTTATGGCTAGTTCCAGTCCAGCATACAGGTGCTATGTGAGAGATATTCATGCCTTCTAAGTGGATTTGAACCTCCTTCAGAGAAGTCTGAGGTTGAAGAACCAAATGTTGATCCAATTTCAACACATGGGGTCCTGAAATTGGGGCTCTTAAACATTGGAGGGGAGCGAGGTTTGTGATCAGAGGGTCAAAATTTAAAACTGTTTTTTGTTGTTGGCCCAATTCCATTCTGTACAATCCGGGCTCATGGAATCCCTCCGAAATGGCAATATGCCCATAGAATTTAAACCAAATTGTTGGCATGAGCTTGTCACAATGTGTGCCCTTTAATGGAACTACCCAGTCTGGGGGACCTTGCTGAATCAGGTCATGTCCAGCTAAAGTCCAGTTCAGCGGTTCCCAGTTTACGAGGAACCATGTGATATTCTTGCCTGCTGGCATGATCAGAGACAGCTGCAGTTCATCTCCAGGTAATGGAGATGTCCGGGTTTCGATGACAATGATGACACATAGGTCATCTTATTTTGTATTTGTACATTAAATAATACAAAAAAATCATATTTAATATTACATAATATATGAATCCATAAGATAAAAAAGGTAATTTTACATGTAAAAGGTATTAATTAAATTATTCAGCAATTACTCTTTCACCTTACCATGTGAATTTGCTCTTTTTTATCTACCTGTAAGAAAAATTAAGGAGTTTTTACAAAATAAATATCATAAGGGCATAATGATTATCCGTTATACAAAACAAATGGTCGCCTGCTACAAGGTCGATAGCGGCTTCCACCCTAGCAAACATAATACAACATATATACACAGCTGATGCGGCGATGGTAGTCATGTTTATCTAAGAATGAAGAGAGAGAAAACACCATTAGTACAGATCAGATAAGTTGATCTCCCCTCCATTCCTTTAATTGACTGCTGTGGTAGCATTTTATTTTAGTTCCCCTTTTTGCAGGAACTCGAACCTGGTACACTGAAGCACTAGCTCTGTTTGTTATGATTGCCGGACCCACCCAGCGAGGACTAAGAATATGCCCTTTTTCTGAGTAGTGTCGGAACATAACTTTAGTGCCAACCTCCCATCCCACATCATTAACATGTCCCAAACAATTAGTTACTATCTGATTGCTCGCCTTAGTTGAAGGGCTACCTGATGTTGTATGTCGCTGATAGTATTTAACAGTTGACGCATATATAGATCTATCTGTACCCTGGGTTGATATTCATCTGGCGGGACTCCTCCCACCTGTGATTAATGTGCATAAGTCTTGTCAAGTACTGTCAGGCTAAATACTGCTAGGCCTCAACCTTCCGGAAGTTGTAAGAAGCGAGTACAGTTGAATCCTGCAAGCCTAAGCATAATCTAGCAAGGAAGCTTTATAGACTAAAAAGGAAACTCTGTAAAGATAAATACAGATTTGTGGTTACTATGCTCTGCAACCAAATACCTCTTTGAGCTAACTCGAGCATTTTTGAGTCTAGCAAATTGACCACAATTAGTCACATAGAGAAGAGATGAGCTGAGCAGAGGTGCACAGTTCATAAGATCAAGACAACCGCAAATACCACACTGAAACATTTGGCCACCTTCATCGGTTGACCTGTTTTGAAACACGGCCAGCAAATACCGTATAAAAAAGGTGCAAAGACGCAAGTGTGTGTGTGTATTGACCTAAAAGCGATCACTCTTTGTCAGGCTCACATACATCCCCTGAACCAAAGGGACTTGCGCTTCACCGACTATCTGTGCCTGGCCAGTGCAGGAAACCGTCAACTGAAGGTAATGTATCTTTGGAAGAACGCAGGGTAAGGTTTTGAAGTAAAGAGGTCTGATTGTGCTTGAGCTAGTTAATCTTAAGTCTGTATTAATACTATAGTTTAATTATATTAGTAATAATAATAATATATTGAGATATACCTATCTCATAGAGCTGGAAGGGACCTTGAAAGGTCATCACGTCCAGCCCTCTGCCTTCACTAGCAGGACCAAGTACTGATTTTTGCCCTAGATCCCTAAGTGGCCCCCTCAAGGATTGAATTCACAACCCTGGGTTTAGCAGGCCAATGCTCAAACCACCAAGCTATCCCTCCCCCCACAAATTGTTTAAGTTGTTTAAAAATAGTAGTAATCAATAGTTAATCAATATATAGTAACTGGATATGTTTTGTGCCTTGCTGAAAGCAGGTACAGCGCTGGTGAAGCTGGTAGTTTATAAATCATAGTAACTTTGCAAGTCGCTGTGCCTGTCTTCAGTATAAGTTACCATCAAGTTTATCATAAAAGTCAATAAAAGTTTATGTTGTTATGTAAGGTTATAGGTAGGTTAAGGTTAGCAAAATATAGTTAATCAATGTATCAGTATTACATATAGAATTGTATTTGTTGAGGGTGGTTACAGTACATGTAAAGTTGCTAGGCAATCAGTAATAGTAGCGTTGCATGTACTTGTGACTATTTTCAATATTATTTACCTTCACATGTGCACTTATAGGAATAGGTAGTTAATGCATAATATTACTTGTACTTGTCTTCAGTATAACTTGCCATTTGTATTAATCCTCACTCAGTGCTGGTCTTTAATTCTGTTTTTCTTATTCTGTCTGTGTTGCCTTTATAGTCGTAAGTCATTAAAAACCTTTCTTGAGGAATAATTAGTTGTTTAATTTCTCTTTTGCGGACACTACTCAACCTCATTACATCTGTGTTGGGTGGTGGGAAGTAGCGATCACCCAGAGCCCCACTAGGGCCCTGACGTGAGCCTCCCTAGGGCTCTGACGTGTGCCTCCTCCTTCCATTAATCTCCACACCACCCACCAGAGTTCATGTGTACGCATGGCTCTACCTGTTAATACCTCATGGGGCAAAAACCCTTGCACAGTTCGGGTGGATCGCATAGCCATAAGGAAGTAAGGTAGCTTGCTATCCCAATCCCTTCCCTGTGCATCTATGAGCTTTGGAAGAGCCATCTTAATGGTCCTATTAGACCATTCGACTATCCCAGAACTTTGTGGGTGGGCAGCTATGTGCAACCGCTGCTTGATGTTCAATGCAGTGCATAGTGCCCTAGTTATCTCCCCCACAAAGTATGGCCCTCTATCTGAGTCTATCTCAGCCGGGAGGCCAAATCGAGAAAAAGTTTGTCCATCAAAACACGGGTAGTGGTTAGGGCAGTCGTAGGCCCCAACTTTTCCCTGCACCGGTGGGTGCTCGCGCCATCCCGCCCCTGGCCCCGCCTCGACTCCACCTATGCCCTGCCCCTGCCCCGCCCCCATTCCAACCCTTTCCCCAAAGTCCCCACCCCAACTCCGTCCCCTCCCTGCCCTATTGGACTCCTTCCCCAATTCCCTGCCCCAGCCCCGCCTCTTCCCCGAGTGTGCTGCGTTCCCCCTCTTTTCCCCTCCCCCCCAGCGCTTGCCACTGCGAAACAGCTGTTTCGCGGCGGGAAGCGCTGGGAGCTAGGGGGAGAAGCAGCGCGCTCAGGGGAGGAGGCGGAGGTGGAGTAGAGACGGAGGTGAGCTGGGGTGAGGGGGTGGGGTGGGGAGCTGACGGTGGGTGCAGAGCACCCATCAATTTTTCCCTGTGGGTGCTCCAGCCCCGGAGCACCCACGGAGTCGGTGCCTATGAGGGCAGTCACATTCCACATAGGGTACGCCTCCACCCATCAAGTGAATACATCAACCACAGCCAAGCAATACAGGTTGCCCCGCTTTGACCGTCGGAGTGACCCTATAAAGTCAATTTTCAGGCGATATCACAGTCCATCTGATAGATGATGGTACATTGGGCATTTGATGGGCCAAGTATCAATATTATTTGCTGTGCAACAGAGACATGACCTGATATAATTGGCCACATTATCTTTTATATTTGGCCATCAAGCGACTCTAGAAATTCTATCCAGATTCTTGGAAGCCCCATAGTGTCCCTGACTTTGAGCTAACATGATTAGCTCTTTATGCAAGCTAGTTGGCATGACTAACACAGGTATCTCACAGTCCCATGGTTTCGCCAATATCAACCCATTAGTGTCTTTCAATATGGCATACCCCTGGTGTTTCTCCTCTTTAAGAATGGCTTGAAGATCCTTATCCTGCTGTTGGAGGGTTTGGATGTCAGTACCTACAGATACGTCCGGAAGTAGCATTTTGATAACAGCAGCCGCAATAGGAGTCCTAACCCAGAGGTACTCAGATCCCAATCTGGCAGCTTGCTTTGCCAGAAGATCATCCTGACTACTGAGTTTTGCCAATACTGATCCCTCTTTAGTGTGATCCTTCACCTTCAACATATGTGTCTGACCCTCTCAGGAAGAAGCTAGCTGCCAAGCATGATTCAGGTAAGTAGCATACTTAACAGGCTTCCCATCAGTGGTATTCATCCCTCTGTTCTTCCAGATAGGAATCCAGCTGGTGAGTGCCTGGGTGACCCAACTGGAATCGGAGCACAAACATATGTTTGTATCTTGTGCTTCCTCTGATAATACTGCCAGGACAGTGACCAACTCTGCAGCCTGTGCCAAAGGCGACCTGACTGTTCCCTGCAAGATTCTCTGTGACCCCTCCTGGATTGCGGCATAGCCTGCAACAGGATGCCCTTTGTGGTAATACGCACTCCCATCCACTGCCCAAACCATTAGCCCTTTCTGCTGTAACTCCTCACAAGATGTCGCCAGTAAAAAGAAGGATTGTAGTTCTGACTCAGGGTCTGGTAGCGGGCATTCATGTTCATGTCCTTCCATAATGAGAGCGTAAGAGAGAATTCCCATATGGGGGATCTTTTCGGTACAAAGATCTCTATTAATCAAGCTTAAGGTCCATCCCGCAAGCCTAGGCATAATAATATGCCCAGACATAACATATTTCACCAGGGTGTGGCAAGTCCTGACCACAATGGGAGCTGTGCCAATTAGATACTCCCAATGTGTCAGAGACCACACCAGGGCAAATACGTCACGCCCACAGGCAGAGAACCTTGCCTCAACCTCATTGAGGGTTTTGGATCCATAAGCTACCGGTCTTAATTGGTCAGCTTGTTTTTGTAAAAGAACCGCACCAATGCCCACCAGAGTCGTTACAATCTGCAAGTAAAACAATAGGCCTTGTCGTGGGTAAGCTAGCGCTGGTGCAGCCATTAGGGCCCTTTTTAGAGAGTCTAAAGCATTTTGCTCCTCTGTTTCCCATTTCCATGGAGTATCCTTTTTGAGAAGCTGGTATAAGGGTTTGGCAATACCAGCATAATTTTTTATAAACTCCCAGGAAAACCCAGTCAATCCCAAGAATGATCAAAGTGTAGAAACGTCTTTTGGAATTTGCAGTTTAGCAATAAGTTCCACCCTGTTTCTATCTGGGGACTTTCCCTCTTGGCCCAAAGTGACGCCTAGGTAAGACACAGTCTGTTTTACCAGCTGCGCTTTTTCTGGATTCACCTTGAATCCAGTGTCCTGAATTGCCTGAATAACCTGCTCAAGGACCGACAAATTTTATTCTCGGGTATCAGTATATCATCAATGTAACTGAGAACTTGCTGATGACATCCTAATTAATGCTTGGCACATTGCGTGCACTCAGTGACATATCGTGGGGCTGTTGTGTAGCCCTTGTAGAGTGCATGTGAAGATTAATTCCCTTCCTTCAAAAGTGAAGGCAAATTTATGTTGGTCCACATCTTGGACCGGTATGCTTAAAAAAGCATTTGCGAGGTCCAGAACACTGAACCAACGAGCACCCCCATCAATGGCTGCCATTAATTCCTGATATTTGGCTACCACCAGTGCCAAACAAGGAGTCACCCTATTTAGTTCCCGATAATCCACCATTAGCCTCCAAGTATGGCCATCAGCTTTTCTTACAGGCCATACCGGGGAATTACAGGGGCTATTTGTAACCTTTAAAACTCCTTGGGCCTCTAACGACTCAACTGCCTTCCTGACACTTGGAATAGCTTCTTCTGGAAAACGATATTGCTTTAATGATCGGGGATTTGGTCCAGGAATGCTAACCTCCCCTTTCACTAAGCCACAATGGAGCTTATGTTTAGCAAAGGCATCTGGGTACCTAAGTAGGATAGCTCCTACCTCGGGTTCTTGGGGCGGTGGACTATACCCCTCCATTGCCTTTACAGCCGCTACTCGGTGTACAGCAGGGACAACTGTTCCTACCTGATCGGTGTATTTTGTAGGCAATAGCCAGTAATTGGATAAATCAAAGACCACCCTTAGCTGTTTCAGGAGATCACTACCCAGAATTCCGGTGTCCCCTAGGTGGTGAACCCCAAAGGAGGCCTGGATTGATAAGGGTCCTACCATGCAGGTGACTGGCACAGTGAAAGGAATAGTAGTGTGATCCCCTCCTGCGTAGCCTTCCACACTTTTTGAAAAGGCCACAGGAATAGATCTCACCTTCTCATTCCCATCCTTACAGAGGATAGACACCGCTGCCCCAGTGTCTACTAAAGCTTCCTGTTTGAAACTGCCAAACTCCCAACTGAGAGTTAAAAGAGTGACTGGCTGACACCAGCCGTCATTGTAAATTCTAGCAGAGCTGAGAGTGGCCGAGGAATTGGGTGTGAGTCATAAAAGGCTGGCAGGCCCATCCCCCTGCGTTTGCATTGTCCGCTCCTGGTGAGCAACGAGCCACTTGTCAGCTCTGGGGTGGGGAGCACATCTATATCTTGCTTACATTTGTAAGCCAATAGCTGTCCCCACACCAGCCTATGGAAAGCCCTGCAATCGTTCTTAGGTTGCCTTTGTTGTTTAGGCTGCCCCTTTGGCGAGTCCCTAAAAGCCAAAGTCCCTCTCTGTTGAAAGGATGATTTACCCTTCTTCCCCACCGTAGGGCTTACACCTTTCTCTTTCCTATTGCAGGTGACAGCAGCGATCTTTTCCCCTTTGGGGTTAGAGAACACGCCCCTTTGGAGTTCATAGCCCTCCCTTAATTTATTCTCTATCTCCTGGATGGTAAGGAGATGGGGGTTGAAGGATCCCACCGCAATTCTGAGGGCTGGTGCTAAACTCTGAACCATGGCATCTGTGACAGGTTGGGTCACAGAAACCCCCTTGGGAGCTGCCACCCGATGTGCAAAGACTACCCCTGCTTCTGTTTTCCCTGCCAGCTCAGGACTCCAGCACCCTGTCTTGCTGAGCCAGACACTCCCGTCTGCTCCAACACAGACCCAGGGTCTGAATCACTTGTCCCAAAGCTGCAAGTTTACCTGAAAACAGCTCACAGAAGTGTGCTTGTCTTTAGCACTCAGATGCTCAACTCCCAATGGGGTCTAAACCCAAATAAATCCGTTTTACCCTCCATAAGGCTCATGCAAGGCAAATTCATAAATTGTTCGCCCTCTATAACACTGATAGAGAGATATGCACAGTTGTTTGCTCCCCCAGGTATTAATACATACTCTGAGTAAATTACTAAATAAAAAGTGATTTTATTAAATACAGACAGTAGGATTTAAGTGGTCCCAAGTAGTAACAGACAGAACAAAGTAAATCACCAAGCAAAATAAAATAAAATGCGCAAATCTATGTCTAATCAAACTGAATACAGATAATCTCACCCTCAGAGATGCTTCAGTAAGTTTTTCTCAGACTGGACACCTTCCAGGCCTGGGCACAATTCTTTCCCCTGGTACAGCTCTTGTTGCAGCTCAGGTGATAGCTAGGGGATTCTTCATGATGGCTCCTCACTCCCTCTGTTCTCTTCCAACCCTTTATATATCTTTTGCATAAGGCGGGAACCCTTTGTCCCTCTGGGTTTCCACCCCCCCCCCCACTGGAAAAGCACCAGGTTAAAGATGGATTCCAGTTCAGGTGACATGATCACATGTCACTGCAAGACTTCATTACCCACTTGCCAGCAAACACATATACAGGAAGACTCACAGGTAAACAGCCATCTGCAGACAATGGTCCTTGTTAATGGGAGTCATCAAGATTCCATACCATCATTAATGGCCCACACTTTATATAATTACAATAGGCCCTCAGAGTTATGTTTTATATTTCTAGTTTTAGATACAAGAGTGGTACATTTCTACAAATAGGATGATCACACTCAGTAGATTATGAGCTTTGTAATGATACCTTACAAGAGACCTTTTGCACGAAGCATATCCCAGTTGCATTATATTCACTTATCATCAAATCTTTATAAAACTATCCCAGTTACATTATATTCACTTATTATCATGTTTTTATAAAACCATATAGACTGCACAACGTCACAGCATCCTTAAACTCATTGGTGTCCCAGCCAGTACCATCCACCAGTAAATACAGGAGCTTTTTCCTTCGTAGGTAGCGCTCCAGTCGCTCCTCCACCTTTTGTCTTTCGGAGTAAAATCGACCTATGAGGCTACTCCGGGGGTAGAAAAACTGATATAAACCTGTATATATCTGAATGGGAGTTTGCAAATTGGCTGCCTGAATTTCAACTGGAAGACCTAAATACTCCTCTGGTCTAACACATTCTTACTAGAGCTGCCACGTCTCCAACCACAAGATTGGGGATGGCTGCAACCCTTGCCATCCAATCTATGGCGATTTCCCTCGTCAAAGGGCCAAGAGATTTCCCTAGGGCCCGCACTTGCTCAGGAGAGAATACCTTGCTCTCCCGTCTTGTCTCCCCACCTTGGCTGGTGTTTCCATCCCGAGTCACCACAATAGTGGTGATCGGAGCCAAGGGGACTGACTCCTCCATTATACAAGGAGTTGATGGTATAATCTCCTTTTTTATAGCATTCCCATTTTTATTGGGCTTGGGCATACGCTCGGGACTACCATGGCTCTCCTCACTCTCACTCTCCGTGGAGATGAGCTTTGGAGGGAAAGGATCAGCCTGGAGGGCCCTAATAGTTCCCTTTGAGCGAGCCGGTCAAGCTCAAAGTCGTGCTTCACGCCTTTGACAGCCTGTGTGGTTAGCTTAGCTGCTTCCCCCATACCCTCCTGCATGGTCTTGATCAGTTTCCTTAAAGCTGCTTGAGTCTCCTCAAGCTGTTTGGTCACAGTTGTAACCTCTTGTTCTTTTTCAGAGAGGTGATCGGTCAAATCCTGGATTTGAACGGTCATCCTCCCTACCTGTGTTGCTCCTGCGGAAGCTTGATCATTCAGTGTTTCTATTTTGGAGGATAGCTTCCCCACTTCAGCTTCTTGAGCTAATGTTTGAGCTCTGGCATCTGCTATTTGTTTATCCTTCTTGGCTACTGTGTTTAGAAGTTCCTCAGTCACTGACAGGAGACCAAACAGCAATGCCCGCTTTTGCTTTTTGTGAGACGGTCTCGGTCGTCCATCCACAAAACCTGCCCACAGTTGTTGTAAGGTGCTCCAAGCTTCCCGCCCCTGGAACACCCCTAGCCTCTAGGGATCATCTCCCTTGGCTAGTCTTTTCACTGCTGCCCTAATGGGTGCACACTCCTCAGATGCTGACCCTGACCCAAAACAGTTCACCCAAGCGCACATAGTAATTTATTATAAGGTGAACTCTATTGCTGTATGAAAGGAACCTTAGCTCCTTCCCAGTGGGTCCTACTTTTCCGCGGGTGGACGGCTCCGTGAATGAGAGGGGTTCCCCCTTCTCTCAGGCCCCTGCTGGGATCACTTAGTGCAGCGGGAAATGCCCACACACACACCCAAGCTGTGCTGCAGCAATGCGCCGCTGTTTGTGAGCGCCCTCTAGCGGACCCTCCACTGTTATTGCAGTATGTACAGTGAGGCTTCTGCCAGACAGCACCCCTTACGACCCCTCCTTTGGAGCAAGAGACCTCTTCCGGTTTCCCACCACTGTGTACCTGTGCTCCCCAGGGCACGCTCACTCCCACTTCCAACCAGCTCCATCATGGAAGATCGGCTCCTGCAACTATGTGTTTAACCTCCCTTGTGGAAACAGGGGCGACATTATGCATGTGTGGCCAATCAGGGTTGAATGGGTTTTGGGGCTCAGCATCGGGGGTATCTCTATTTTCCCGGGGGGTCCAAATTGCAATACTTTCTCAACCTTACAGCCACTACCACCCCGTTATGGGCGCTACGTTGGGCACGCAATTTACTAATCTCTGCCTCACACTTCTGATGGCCTGCTGCTGCCTTGGCTGCCTTATTCTCATCTACGAGGAAATGAGTTGCTGCTCTCACTGCTTCTAACAAAATGTTTGTGTGTGTTATCTCTTTCTGATACTGTTCTGCATTCCTGCTGGCCTTGTCTCTCTCCTGTTGCATATCTCTAAGTACAGTCACCATTTTAAGCTTTTTTGCTATAAATTCACACCTGTCTGTGTCACATTTGTTCAAACGCTGTTGTAACTACTTTTTCCTCCAGCTCCAGTTCCTGCCTTCCCTTTACCATTTCAACCATGTCTAGACATGCATAAAATAATGCCCATGCAGCAGCCGCATCCTTTATGCTACCCCGTGGCTTAAAGGTTGTGCAATATTGTTCAAAGCTCAGACTCACTTCAATCAGGGGATTCTCATCCTTAAAGCACCCTCTTTCCCAGGGGCATTTCCCCTTCTTCAGTACCCATCTCTCTAATCTGTTGGTTTTCTCCCATCTCAAACGAGCAGCTAATGGGTTTTTTTTAGCCATCTCTACTTCCCTTATCTCACTAATGATCCCTACCAAAAGCCCTTTCATGCAGTCACAGTATTGCTCTAAAATCTTTACTTTTAAGGCACAACTCTTAACTCCTTATTGCACGGTCCTACAGTTATTCTAAGCAAGATTCTTAACTTAAAAATTACAGGATGTTACCAAATATTCTATGAGAGAGACACCTCGCTAAAGGAGTTTAGTCTGAAAAATGAAGAGACAGTTTGCGCAGGTCCGTGCCTCAGTTTCCCCACTCCGCAGCAACTACTGAACAAGTACCAGGTGATTAGGGTCACATGCTGCCTGTGTTCTTCCACCAGTTTGTTACCAGCTTTGCCCATTACTTTGGGGTATGCTCATTTATTAGGGTTATTCTTCTGGGTGGGGGGTTCTGTATTTCTATCAATGTACTGCTTGTGTCACTTGTGTTCTCATACAGAGCGCTACTTCTCCCTGCTGCAAGTTCCTTCCCAATGGAGCTATCCTGCAGGACCTAGGTTCCCCAGAGCTGGGTTCTTCCAGCCCCAGAATCAGACGAACACACACACACATTAGCAGAGCATGTCTGAGAGGACTGGGTTAATCAGCACTCCTAAGCTGACCCCTTATATGCCCCTGGACTCAGTAGGCTGGGTCGAGCAGCATTTCTAAGCTGTCACCCTCATAGGCCCTTGGATTCAGTAGGCTGGGTTGAACAGCACCTTCAATATGTCACCCTCATATGCCATGGGCACCGACCGGAATAGTGTACGCCTGAGCAGGCTGGGTCGAGCAGCAATTTCAATCTACCACTCATATGTCCCAGGTTTAGCGTGTTCCTATCCCTGCTTTCATGTTACAATTGTTCTGGTAGTAACCCACTTGATGAGCAAACCCCACAGGATTTTTGGGCGCTGCAGGGTCAGAAGGCTGTACTTAGAGAGAGAGAGAGAGAGAGAGAGATGAGTTCTCACCACTCCATGAAGCTTGAATCGATCAGGGGTTCCAGGTGGTGGTGGTAGCTGAGGGTCTGGAGTCCTGGACCCCCAGCATGATCCGTCAGGAGAAGATGAAGTCCCAATGAAACTGATGCAGATTTTGGATCCAGGCATCAGATCACTTACTTGAGCATGGGTAAGGGTTTTTGTAGAGAAACAACAATAGTTCAAGGGAGAACACTAGATTTGTTTATGTGTAAACGGATAGCTCAAGGGAGTATACCAAAGTTGTTTTGTTCAGGCTAGACAGTGGGAGCTGATTATTCCTGGCTCTGGGCAGTGTTCCTTGGAGGGAGCAGAGATCCCCCATCATGCAGTGTTTCCCTGAGTTCCATGCGGTTCTTGCCTTGGAATCTCTGTTCTCCATTCTGTATGCTAATGGAGATGCCTCCTTGTCCCATCTTCGATGCAAATGAGGCTCGGGGAGTTTCCTTAATCCTGTCACCCTTATCCCAGGGGTTTAGGTGTGTCTCCCACTGCCTTTTCATTGCTTTTGTAAGTCTTTCTTCTGATCAGTTTTGGTTCAAGCAGAGGCTGGTGTGGGGGGAAGGTCTTTCGTGAATCAGACAGGGTAGATACTGCGCCCTGGTTTCCCAAGAACACAGAACTGATAGGTAACAATGTATTATGTCCCCTTTTATCATCCTTCTTGAGAGTTTTGAAAATACCTAGTATACAGTGGGTACTTCAGCCGACAAATAAATAATAATAGCCCACAAAGCTTCTGTTCCATCTTGTTCACCATCAACAGAATTGTTTACTGTGTTCCAAGTAGAGGACTGTAGAGAGGCTAGCCAGGGCTTGTCTCTCTCCGGGGCGCCAGGGAACCACACTGCCTCACTACCTTTGGGAATAGCTCTTGCAGGGATTTAGTCCGGCCGCGGGAGTCTTCCTCTATGGCCTTAGTGAAGGTACAAATAAACACAGTGAGCCCAGGCCCTGGGTCAGGGTGGGGCACTGGTGAGTCAGGCGCTCAAGCCCTCAGGCTGGGGATGAGCGGTAACAGTATATAAACAATAGGCCCAGGCCCTAGGTTCCAAAGGGCCTGGGAGAGGGGGAGACTGCCACCCACGGGTTGGGTGGCAGGGGGGACGCAGGCCCTCCCACTCCACTGTGTCCCAGCCCCGGGCCCTAGCAGCGGCAGAAGACCCACTGCTGAGTCAGTGGGGATCCTGGCCACAACACATTGACATGGGCTCTCGCAGTGCTGCAGCCAGACTAGGGTTGGCTGCCCCCGGGCTACTTCTAGACTCCTCCTCTTGAGGTACCTGGGACAGGGTGGTGTCCTCAAGGGGGTCAAGCACCATGGGTTCCTCGGGAGAGCTGGCCAGGGGTGGACTCGGCAACTTCTTCTGGTAGCTGGCGTGGGGCAGGCTCGGCAACTCCCCTGGGTAGCTGGCATGGGGCAGACTTGGTAACTCCTCTGGGTAGCTGGCACGGGGCAGGTCGGGCCAGTCCTCAGGTTTTCCGCAGGCCACTGGGCTTTCCCAATCGTGAGCTAGGCTGGATGCATCTGGCCTCCCTGGCTGCCTCCCCAGTGAGCCCTGAGGTTGGGCCTTTATACTTCCAGGGCAACGCCTGACCCTCTGGGGGGCGGGCTCAGAGCTCCCTGGCTCTGCCCACTCTGGTGTCCGGAAGGGCTCGTCTCTCTCCAGGGCAGGGGGGAACCACACCGCCTCACTACAAGGACCAATAAGTTACACCTATGGAAAACCACTGAAGAGCACATGTGGACCTAATTGGCCTTCAGAATCTTTATTTCAGATGATGTTGTGCAAGAGAGACTCCAGCCTGACTGTCAGATCCCAAATTGGATTTGCAGGACTGGGAGTTTAAAATATATTTTACTTGTGAACTGAGCACATGTGATCTGGAAGCCTGAGTGAATGAAAATTGAAATGCACCTTTTTTCTTCTTTTACAGTCACTCTTCATAGAGAATCTTCTATTATATTATTAGATGGAACTCAAGTTTTGTATTAACAACAATTTATATTTTTTGTTAAACTTTTTATATTAGTCATAAAAATAGCAGCTGACAAATACATATACATAAAGTATGTCTGTATTTCTTGCAATATAATTTATCCAAAGGAACTTAATTTTATATACATGCAAATATCTGAATAAAGAAAGCAGCCCTACAAGTATTTTACACTTGTTTTATACTGCAGTAAAAAGACAACAATACAATCAGCAACATTGAAATAAGAGGACATAAGAAAAGAGAATCTGGACATGTACAATAATGTCTCTCTAGGGACTAAATGACAAAGGATATAAACAGTCTGCCATCCACAGATTGATCTTTAACCTCACATTTTTCCAGCTACAATAGGGTAATAATTATATCCATATTATTCCTAATGTGTTATATTTCCCCAAGTTAAATTGCATTTAAAGCCACTTCCGCTAAATCTATACACCAGACTTTAACAGCTGGAGTAATGTTAGTTCTCCATCTGTGCATATTAATAATTTATTGCATAATGTTCACAGCCATTTTAAACATCTATCAGTAATGCCTGCTACTCATGTATAATTATATTAAAGAACTAATGGGGACCTGAATGACTATTAATAATTCCAGATCTTAGTAATATGGGTCACATTCTACTCATTTACACCAGTATAAATTGGGTGTGACTCTTATGAAGTCAGTGAAGCTACTCCTGATATATAGATATTGATGAGAGCATGTCTATTATTTTCCAAAATCTCTCAAACTTTGGATATGATTAGTGGATGAATGTAAATTCCCTCCCAGTCTGTCACAGCTCCCAACATGTGTTGTCTTACCACACCTAGGAGACTTTCAAGGGATTTCTGATGCATTACTTTGAGCTTAGTCTCCTTGCTGCTTTGTGATAATTTCAGAATGCTCTGTCACAGTATTGCTGTAAATTTCACTCACAGCTCCGTGGGGCACAGGTTTTATTTGTGGCATCCCCATTCCCCAATGGATTAGTTGCTGGGCACCCTCCTTCCCTTGCCCCAGTACTCAATGCCATGTCCTGCAGTCACTGCTCCTTTTCTGCCTTCTCACTTTCTCCTGTCTTTTTCTGTCTCTTCTCTTGTTTCCGTCCTTTATTGCTGTGTTGCACCTTTTTGCTTTCCCTCCCCTTTCCCCCTTCTCTCCCCCCCCACCCACTCACCATGCTGCTTCTGGTAGGAGTTTCCATATGGGAGGTGCATCCGTTGGTGGAGCCGTGGGACTGGCAGCATATGCTGTTGGGAGTGCTGCTGGAGAAGGGAAGAGAAGCAAAGATTAGCCAGGTAAACAGCTACTTGAGCCTTTAGCCCTGCACATATTTGTAGCTCCCCCATCCAGCCAGTTACCTCCTTTAGTGCCAATCTCCTTACGGGCTTTGATGGACAGGCCTGGGTTCTTCTAGATCCCGCCTCCCACTCAGCAGGGTGTAATTCTTTGTTTTCTTCCCATACGAATTTGGCATTGCCTCCACCCCCCTCGCTCCTTCCTAGCAGGCTCACCAGGGCAGCTTAGGCGGAAAATTCTAACCACAGGGTAGCCCCCACTTACTTGCCAGATAGTTGGAGACTCCCAAGAAATAACACAAACATATACAATATATTCACAGTAATTATATTAAACAGGAGATTAATATAACATAACAGGGTATAACACTATTCTCAGGGTCTCTGGTGCCCACACTGATAATACCCGTGAATTTTCCAAGTCACATGATTGGATATAGCAAATGTAAAAGTTAGTGTCCTATTGGTACACATACTTTGTAGGGGCCCTGATGACCTGTGACCACACTATCTTCTGTGCAGCAGTTTGCAGCTTGGCTGGGTTCAGTAAAGCCCAAAAGACTCTCATGTGAGATAAAGTGATATATCCCTTTAATAGTCATCAGGGAATAAAATCCCCAAACCCTTACCCCCTGGCTTGAGGACACAGCTCAGGAAGTAGGGGTTCTCCCATACAACTTCCCTAACTTGCTAGCTAGAAGATGGTGCACTCATAACTCCGCAACGGATCCTCAGGTTCAGAGATGAGTCTGGAGTCCTCAGTATCTGCAGAGGGACTGATGATTGCTGCTGGCAGGGAAACTCTTCATGCAGGAGTCAGGCTGCTTCTGGTCCCAGGATTTCCCCTCACAACAAAGGGGTGCAGGTTAGAAAACTGTACTAAAAATCCTAACTTTAGTCTCTCACTCTAGCACTCAGACACACTCACTGCAGGTGGCAACCCTGGACTAGAAACCAGAGCAGAGTTTTCCATGTGATGACTGATCTGATCTAGGGAGCTGGAGGACTAATTCCACCTGGAGGCGGGGGGTTGATGGGTTCCTCTGGTGTGCCACCTGGAACTGGGGTACCGCTAAGCCCTCTAACCCACCAGCCTGGGCTCCCTCTCACACTGTGCTGCTGTGACAAGCTGCAGACATGCTCCTGGTCTTACATTTCCACCAGCATACACACACGTAGGGACACGGCCAGCTGCAGTTACATCTAGGCTCTCTGACCAGCCACTGCATGTGAACCTACAATAGAGAGGCTACAGCCAAAATAACCCCCAGCCTTCCAGCCTAGGATCCCAGAATGATACCATCCTGCCCTGGTCCAAACCCCAACCAGTATGAATTTATTTTTCCAGCTCGCCTCCCCCTCAATGTGAAGAGAAATATGCAACAGCCACTCTGAGCTAAGATTTCCACGCACTTCACTTCAAACTCACTGGTTTAGATAAACAAGTTTATTAACTACAAAAGATAGATTTTAAGTGATAGCAAACAGATCAAAGCAGATTACCTAGTAAACAAACAAACACAATCTAAGTCTAACATACTAGAAAGATAGGATTTTAATTAACAATCTCACCCTGATGGATGATACAAGCGGGCTGCAGATTTTTAAGGCATAAGCTACACTTACTTTGCTGCTTGGAATCCCCAGGTCTTTCATACACAGGCTAGGAATCCCTTTAGCCTGGGTCCAGCACTTCCCCCAGTTCAGTCTTTGTTCCTCAGGTGTTTCCTGGAGTCCTCTTGTGTGGGGAGTGAAGAACAACTGATGATGTCACTCCCTGACTTATATAGCTTTAGTATATGACGGCAACCCTTTGTTTCAAAACTTGGTTCCCAGACTGATTTGGATTTGGAAAAATATTGACATCCCCAGATGGAGTCCAGAATCATGTGGCCTGGTCACATGTCCTTGTAGAGTCATACTAGCCATGACTTACAGGCTGTCTGGAGTGTTCTCAGGAAGGCTCACCAGGTGGGAGATAAGCTTCTCCTAAAGCCCATTGTTTTCCCTAATGGCTCATTGCCCTGAATAGGCCCTTCCCCACCAGCTATCTAGACTGAAAGCATCTCGTCTAGTGGGCGTTACACAGGTGTAACTACATTTGAAGTACAGATATATAGTCAGTATTTATAACTTCAGATACTAAACTGATACGTGCATACAAATAGGATAATCTCTTTTCTAATGACACCTTACACAACCCATCTTGATAAAATACATCATAATTATGCTATAATCATGTCATAATAATATCACTATGAAGAGAGCAGTTGAATGCATGCCAGTGAGTTGATAACCTGTCTCCTCCCAGGAAGGCATGCCCACCTAGATTAGCATAAATGGCTATGACTCCTTTTCCCACTTAGTTTTTAACTTTTGGAACACTGTCTCAACATGGACACACCCTTCAAAAATTAATCCAGCTTTTGAACTGATGAGTTATTTCCAACATTCCCTATAAATGTTGAGCAACAATGGAAATAAAGGGAACTGTCTAGACAGACAATTATTCAGCTTTAGTTACAATAACTCTCTGTGCTGGCAGGTTTCAGAGGGGTAGCCGTGTTAGTCTGTATCAGCAAAATCAACGAGGAGTCCTTGTGGCACCTTAGAGACTAACAAATTTATTTGGGCATAAGCTTTCGTGGGCTAGAACCCACTTCATCAGATGCTGTCTGTAATGGGCCACTCTTATTACCACTTCAAAAGTTATTTTTCCTCCTTTGGTATTCTGCTGTCAATTGAATTGTCTCGTTAGACTGACCTCACACTTGGTAAGGCAACTCACATCTTTTCATGTATTTATACCTGCTCCTGTATTTTCCACTCCATGCATCTGATGAAGTGGGTTCTAGCCCATGAAAGCTTATGCCCAAATAAATTTGTTAGGTGTCAGTTTCTGCTGTATTCCCCCCTCTGAGGGCACCCACATAAGGTTTTATGCCTTCTAGCTATCACCTCTCTTGGGCGGAGACCTGCATCTCTCTTCCTCCAGATTGGGGTTTAGGCTTACAGTACCTCTGATTTCCCCAGCAGGTCTGACCAGGGTCCAGTACCTGCAGTTAACCTTCATCCAGGGGCTACAATAGTGTATACTAGTTATCAGCAGCCTTCAGAAAGCAAAATACATTTATCCTTAGGGTAAAAGCATTACAGAGAAAAAAACCATTCCTATTCACATGCTAAAAACTTACCAGAGGTCACCCACAAGTCTAATGGGGCCCTAGCAAGCCAAAGTATTACCAACCCTTCTACAAGGGTTGAGAAACCTCCCGGGACAGGAGGTCCTGTCCATTTGCTAGATCAGAAAAAAAAGGCCCTGTGTGTCAGTTTAAACTCAGCCTTCTTATACCGAAAGCCCTTTCTTTCTTGGTCTCTGAAAAACCTGTTTGAACCAGTATATGCAAGCCTCTCCAGGGGGTGGATCCTTGCTGGAGGTGTTTACAACCTGAGTGATTTGCCTTAATCCCTCCCCATTATTTTTAGTTCCTGTAAGAGCTGTGGAACCTTCCCCTGTGTTACCCCAAGGGGAGTAAGGTAACGCTTCAGAGAGAAAATGCTAGAAAAATGGTAGGGGGAAAGATAGAAAAGGAAAGCCCCTTTTCTCAGAAGAGCAGACTTGGCTCCCTTCTGTGTCTGTCACCAGTGGATTTAGCTTACAATAAGGTTGTCCCTCCCTCCCTGTGTGATATAATAAAAATAAAGCGAGACAAGGTAATATGGTGCAAACAAAGGTAAGTATATTAAGGGCAAAGGTACAGAAAACTGGGGGAAATGGGGGCGGGGAGAAGAAACACAAACTTAACCATACAGTGATTCAGTGACTGGCTTTAGGACCTTGAAGCTCAGACCCACAAAACCTCCCTTGGCATTTAGAAAACAATAAAAGAAACCCCAATACAGAAACCATTCCTATGATTTAGGTGCAGTGGACACAGCGTGGAGGTGCAAAGCCCAGGACCTTCTACTCGCCAGCTGATTTTGAGCCTTCAGGGAGGACTACTGGGGAGTCCCGACGACTGTTGGACTTCGTCACAAGCGGGGAGACCCTCTGGGAAGATGGACACCAGGAAAGCAGGACCCTCCACAGGTAAAATGGATTCAGTTCGCTGTGACGGGGATAGGGATGACAGGCCTCTCCTTCCTCAACCTCGCTGCAGGATAGATGGTACTCTTCTCTCTAGATCTGGAGTGTTAGGAAGACCCGACCGTGCACACTCTGCCCCTGGAATGGACAGCCCCACACAGGCACTGAGCAGGCTCTTATATAACCTTTTTGGTGGGAAAAACTGGTTCTGTCCGGTTTGAGCCAGAGGACTCCAGTGTCTAAGTTGTAAACAAGTTTGCTTACAAGAATGGAGTCCAAAGGTCATAGTTCATATACTCCATATTAAATTCTATTAAAGCTAGTGATTCACTTAACATTACCTTAGAAATACATTATTAAAACAACTAATTGAACATATTAAACAACACCAACATTTCTTACTTCTTTATACCTAACATATCCCCTCCTTGGTGGTGTTTGAGATTAACAATCACAACAACCACCACAACATTATATATATTAACACAAAACATTATATATAAAGTATATAAAATATACATATATTTTAACAAACTGTTATACCAAAGCACTAAGTGCTAAAATATTAAAAGAGGTTTGTTTAGACATCTTTTTTTTAAATTCACATAAACAACCATATAAACAAAAGAAAATACCAAGCAACACGTGTCTTACCCACATCCATACTAAAAATTCCTTCCCACCAATGTAGTGATCTACTTATACTGTGGTAGACTGGTTATTTAGGGAGTGGTAAGACATGAGAGTATTAATTATTAACTTAAGGTGGGTTTTCATCACTTTTCTTATTATTTTCTCTTTCAGATAGATTAATGTGGATGCTTCCCTTCCACACTTTTAGTTGTGAGCTATGGAACCACTTTTGAACTTTACATTTTCCAGACTTTAATTCCAGCAGATAAGTTGTTGGGCTGGCTTTATTGACAATGGTTACTGGCCCAACCCATCTGGGACTCAAAGGGTGGTTTTTCTCTGAGAAATACTTAAAAAGAACTTGATCCCCTATGTCCCATTCCACATGCTTTAAGTTGTTATTTAACCTTTGGTCTATTTTGTGGATATCTCCCTTTAGGTTAACCGCAACTGCTTTTTGCACCTCTGATATGGTATTCAAAACTGATTTTACATAATTGTCCATTACAGTTCTGGGGCGGTACTTGTCAGGCGGTACCCCTCCTGGCATCCACCATTGTTCTGGCTTTAACATAGGTCTTCCAAAAAGTGCTTCGTATGGAGTAAATTCATGAACACTTACAGTAGATCTAATTGCCATCAAAATAAGAGGTAGATGTCTGTCCCAGTTTTTCCCAGATGAATCAATTACTTTCCTAAGTGCAGTTTTTAAACTTGCAGCTTTGGGGCAAGTAATTCAGACCCTGGGTCTGTGTTGGAGCAGACGGGAGTGTCTGGCTCAGCAAGACAGGGTGCTGGAGTCCTGAGCTGGCAGGGAAAACAGGAGCAGGGGTAGTCTTTGCACATCGGGTGGCAGTTCCCAAGGGGGGTTCTGTGATCCAACCCGTCACAGGTACTTTTGTGTTTGTATATCGGTACCAATATGGAATTCTCTTTTCTTCCCAGAGTGCAGGATTTGTGTGAGCCAATGTACCCTAGCCTCTCTCAAGGCTTTGATCATTTCCACCATCACTTCATCTGGAACTGCTACTTTTCTAGGTGACCTGTGGGCAGACCTCAAAGGCATCTACATTCATAATTATTGCTTCGCATGACAATGCAGCATATAAAGGGTTTTCCACATTAAGTAGACCCCCAGAATTTTCGCTGTCAGTTACATACAAGACCCCTGCATCCTTTATGAATGGTGTGTTCACTTTGCCATCTTCTTTTTGTTTCTTGTCCGTGAGATCATATATATTTTCTTTTTGGCAAATTGACAACAGTTGTGCATCTCATTATACACTTATAAGTTATTTAGGTGCCTAATTTAAGGCATCTAATTTTCAAAATGTAATCAAAGCCTATTTCATGCCGTTACAGGATCCATTCCTAAAAGTCCTTACTCATGTATGTAGCCCTTATTCTCCCATATTGTCCCACTGGAGGCACGAGTGAGCATTCGTTCCCTGCGTAATAACTGTAGCGTCAGGACCTCGTTCAGTACTTTCCGATTTTGTTTATGACATTGAACCATGTTGAGGAGATAAAAGCAAATTTTAATTTCACTTTTTCATGGTGTTTAAATATATCAGCTCCCCCAGAGAATGGACAAAACTTCAGTGAAGTAAGGGTCTGAGGACTTGATTCTGCCATCCCCTAACTTGAGCAGTATCTTACTACACAATTAGTTCCACTGATGGCAATGGAACTCCTTGTGCAGTAAAGGCATAACTCAGTGTGAGCAAGGGGGGCAGAACAGTGCCCATTGTGACTATGGAACTAGATACTGCTGTCACTTACAGCTTAAAATCTGTTCCGGTCCATGGAGTTATTCCTAATTAGAGCTGAGTGAATAATTGAGTTTTCAATTTGGTGGCCAAAGGGACAAAATAAAAAGTAAACAAGAAATGTTCTTTCTGGTTAAAGGAAAAGGTTTGTTCCACCCACAATTAAATGTTTTGTTTCATTTTGGGGATTTTTTTCACTTTGGGGTTGTGGGTGTTTGTTTTTTAATGGCAAATACATTTCTAAACAAAACATCATTTTGAAAAAAGTCAGAAATGACTTTTTCAGGATTTTTTTCACTCTTTTTTTTCCTGTCAAATTTTGTTCAAAAAATTTGCCCTGAATTCACAAACAGCTTTGCTTGAAAAAAATGCCTAGCCTTATTGTTAATTTACACCCATGCAACAAAGAGCAGAATATGATCACATATATATATATATATAAACACTACATATATTATAAGAGAGTATCTTCGCTACCATTTAACTATAAGACAGTATCTCTGCTACCATTTATCTTCAGAAGGCATTGCTAGTAATTTCTTAGGTCTATATGATTTTGAGAGGCTTAGATATGTTTGATTTTTTTTAAAAAGAAAGCTCCTCTTGTGGATGAGAGAGGAAACATATTATTATTTTTAGGGTAGTAGGAAGGATTTGAATTTGTGGCTGTTTGGAGGGAAGTTAATTAGACCAGACTGCGATGCTTTTGGAGTTCAAAATAAATTGGGCTGCTGCCCTTGTATTTCTACTTAGGAAAGTTCATTAATTGCTGATGGAAATGGGTAGCTTCCTCTTTGCCTAGGAACTGTTTGATAATTTCAAAGATTAAACAAAAGTTAATAATAAAGGAGATTAAAACAGTTTTACACCCTGAGTTTTGCTAATAGCAGATATCACTGCCTAAAAATCCAACACAAA
>NW_020664393.1:25707259-25883206 GCF_002925995.2 Terrapene triunguis
GGGGGGGGCGACAGGACTATAAAAATAAGAGACAGACACCCCAAGGCACCTCTCCTCCTCCCTCTCTGGCCATCGATTCACTGCACAAGAAGGAACAAAGGAAGCAGTCATTACACAGAAGAAGGGATCCTGGCCTAAGAAGTTTGGCCGGTAAAACTGGTGAGAGCACGTGGTGTGAAAAACATAGCTTTCGATTTAACATAATTTGTTACATTATGATTTGAATAATTTGTGGAAGAAAATTGTGATCTCAGGTATTTGTAAGTTTTGTCTTCTGTGTGTTTTGTTTACTATGAGGGAGTAACTCATACTTCAGTACATTAATGTTTGGATATTCCTTATTTGATCACATTTGAGCTTGTAATTTTTAAAGTTTCACAGTGCTTACAGTAACTTAAGGTGCCTGTTCACTGAAAGTTGTATGTTAATGTAGACATTTTTCTAAACAAATGTTAATTGACTATTAACAAACAGTCAATTAAATTGAGATGGTAGTTCTCTCTTAAACAGGTCTGATTGACAATTACCTTTTTTGTGTAGGTTTCAAAATTAATAATCTAGATTTGTTGTATCAGTCTTTTGAAATACACAGCATTTTGTCATAGATTCAGACACCTTAAACCCTGAAGCTTTCTATTAAAATCTTTTAAAGGGTACAGTCAAAGTTGGTAGGCCCTTTAATTTATCTGCCTTGTTTACAAAGTCCATGTAATTTTTGTTGCCAAACAAATGCTTTTTTTCTTTTACTTAAAAAAAGCTACCTATACAGTCCTGACCAAGAACATCCCTACAATAACAAATAAGTGTACATACCCACTTGAGATAAAATATTCAGTAAAGAAATAGGCTTCATTTTTGAGTTTCCAAAGTTTCCTAATCAGGAGGACACTTGGAGGGAAGGTTGGGGAATGAAAACTGCCTTGATGTCTTCAATAAACAAAAACAAATTAGCTAGACTAAAAAGTCATGTTCATTCTCAACTGTCTAAAATGGGGAATAAAATAAATGCCAAACTACTCCAATATAGAGGTGCTCGCAGACCAATATACAGATATTTGTATTCACCAGCCAGCACTCTTTTCTGTGGCTAGACTATTGGGTGCTTCCAGACAGTACCCACTTCTGGAAATAAAGTTGTGATGCCACTACAAAGTTTGGCATGGGAATTGTGTGCTCCTCTTGTGGTGAGAAATGCAAAACATGTTTTTGTGAGAGCTAAGTCTGAAGATTTGTTCCTAACACATGTCTGTTGTAAGTAAAACTAGCTTCTTAGATAGCAGTAGATTTTTATCTGTCTTGAAGTCATGCCAAATCAACGCATGTTT
Organism: Terrapene triunguis; assembly: GCF_002925995.2. Taxonomy (NCBI): domain Eukaryota; kingdom Metazoa; phylum Chordata; order Testudines; family Emydidae; genus Terrapene; species Terrapene triunguis. The sequence goes on from NW_020664393.1 coordinate 25,708,585, forward strand.
ATAAAGTCACTGCATTACTGAAAGTTTGAAAGGAGAAGCTTTTTTTTATTCTTCTAGGCAAATCCTGACCCAAACTGTTGTCTCGGTGTGTTTGGATTGAGTCTATACACCACAGAAAGGGACCTGAGAGAAGTGTTCTCCAAGTATGGCCCAATTGCTGATGTTTCCATTGTGTATGACCAGCAGTCTCGGCATTCAAGAGGATTTGCATTTGTGTATTTTGAAAATGTTGATCATAGAATCATAGATCATTAGGGTTGGAAGGGACCTCAGGAGATCATCTAGTCCAACCCCCTGCTCAAAGCAGGATCAATCCCCAGATGGCCCCCTCAAGGATTGAACTCACAACCCTGGGTTTAGCAGGCCAATGCTCAAACCACTGAGCTATCCCTCCCTCCTTTGATGATGCAAAGGAGGTAAGCTGGAATATATAACACTTCTAAAATTTTCAGTTCCCAACTGTTAAAAACTTATTCCTGCATAACTAGTACATAGCCCTGTAAAATGTGTTTTTTAAACCTTTGTTTGAGACCGTGTAGGAAAGGAATTAAGGTACAGTATTCATTAATATTTGAAACTGCTATAAGGAAAATATGCACCTGGACAAAAACAAGAATAGCAATCTTGGAAGCATTGGCATTTGTTTTCTGTAGTCTATTAACGATTCTTCAAAATAACTGATGGGCTTATGAATGTATTTACTCGAACTGATTTGACCAAGTGGTTAAAAAGCAAGCTTCTGAAAAGAATGATTTAGTGATAACTATTTCAAATACCACAGGTTAAGATTTCAGTATGGTCAATTCAGCCCCTACATTAGTGAGAAATAAATAGTTCCACACAGCTGGTTATGTGTTTGACCAAAGCTGCTTTTTCCTGCTGGTTGGTTGTTGCATTTCACTAGTATTGTTTATATGAATATAATTGTAAATTGCTTTGTGATTCTCTGGGATGAATGAAACACTATTTTAGTATTTAAATCAACTGAATGGAGGATTTTAATATGTAATCAGGCTTACAAACCAGTTAACTTTTAATTCTCCTCTGGGGTGCATTTGATTTTGGATGTAGGTCTTGACAAATGGGTAAATATATATGATAGTCTTAAAACAATATTTTAAAAGGTTTATATGGTTTTAGTTTTTATATTAGAATAACTAATCAAATATGTGCCCAAAGCCACAATCATATTGTGTTTAAAATACACGTTGAAACAAAATTTCAAATGTCAATAAATAAAAATGAACACCTTTTCAGAGCACTTGGAGACTAGAACCTGACCATGGCAGTTAGACTATTAATGTTGCCCATTCACAGCTGGAGGGGAAAGTAACTTACACATATCCCAGAAGACTAACTGTATTCATCATATAAGAGCTGTAAGCCATCTTGAGGAATTATTAGATCCTGTCCCTTGTTGGTATCTCAGAACAAAATAAAGGTGTGAGTTATGCTTTAAACAAAAATACAAGGTAAATCTCCAGTTGTACCAGAGTTACCCTCCTAAATACAAACTCAGTTTGAAGATGCGTGTACTGTTACCCCAAGCAAAGCACTGGTACCCCCAGCACATTGGTTGTAATGGTCGCAACTGGCAAATGGATCCAGTATGAGCTTTGCTCCAATGAAACATGCATCAGGAAAATAACCCTTCAGAAGAAGTGGATGCTACCTATAGAGCCTCCAGACAAGCAGTAAAGAAGGCAAGAAACCTAGCTTTGGATACGCTGTATAATGAGATGTCATCCTTTTATGACATCATTCCCATTGATTCACTGTTTGTGTTGGATTTTTAGGCAGTGATATCTGCTATTAGCAAAACTCAGGGGTAAAACTGTTTTAATTTCCTTTATTATTAACTTTTGTTTAATCTTTGAAATTATCAAACAGTTCCTAGGCAAAGAGGAAGCTTCCCATTTCCATCAGCAATTAATGAACTTTCCTAAGTAGAAATACAAGGGCAGCAGCCCAATTTATTTTGAACTCCAAAAGCATAGCAGTCTGGTCTAATTAACTTCCCTCCAAACAGCCACAAATTCAAATCCTTCCTTTTTCACTTTTGTTTATTAACAAACCCAGAGTAAGTGATTAATACCTGGGGGAGAAAACAGCTGTGCATATCTTTCTATCAGTGTTATAAAGGGCAGACAATTCATGAGTTTACCCTGTATAAGCTTTATACAGTGTAAAACAGATTTATTTGGGGTTTGGATCCCACTGGGAACTGGGTGTCTGGGTGCTGGAGATAAGTAACCTGCTGAGTGGTTTTCAGTTAAAGCCTGGAGCTTTAGGGGTATGGTTCACACCTGGGTCTGTGTTGCAGCAGGCATAGCGTGTCTGGCTCAACAAGGCAGGGTTCTGGAGTCCCAAGCTGGCAGGGAAAATGGGCTCAGATGTAATTTCAGCTCATCAGGTGACAGTCCCAAGGGCGTCTCTGTGACTGAACCTGTCATAACCATGTGAGAAAGGATGCTGGGCTAGGTGGACCATTGGTTTGATCCAGTATGGTTATTCTTATATAGCATTTTATATGTTCAAAGCACAGTGCTTCCCATTGACCTCAATTGCAGCTGTGAGTGCTCAAAACTTCTGCAAATCAGGCTCCAGGGTCTCAAGTTGATATTCAGAAAATGAGGAACTGGCCTTTTCACTTTCCAACTTCTGCCACAAATGAGCCAGGGGTCATCAGCCTCATTCACTGCACAATCCTGATTCATTTCCAAAGCATAGTTCTTTCTGTGCACTGAATGAGACAAGGGCCCTGTAGGAAAAAATAGTATGTGATCGTGTAATTAAAGACTGTATCGTGATACATATATACACACACAAGGGGGCCAAATTAACATTGCTTAAGCAACCTTAATTCTGGTATTCCCTAAATTTAAGGTTGTAAAGTCAAGCACTCAAAATTCTTTTACAAATGTTATGTAATTTCCTAATATTTTGGAAAAACTTAAAAAATTGAAAAAAACAAAATGTCATCATGTGGAATCATAATGACTCCCTCTGAAGGGTCACCAGCAGGGTTGACATCTTTAGATCCACATCCTCTGCCCGCTGAGATAGCAGAGTAGGCAGTATCAGTAGTATTAGCTTCTGTGTGGCTCAGCCACAAGAGGAGGATGGAGACACAGACTTTACCGATGGATTTCAGAGCAAATAATGTACAAGAGACAGATCAAGAATGTGAGGCTCAGGACTCCTAGATTCAATTACGTTTTTTAGGGGAGTGCCCTAGTGTGTCAGACCATTCTGCCTCTGTCCACTTTAACCTCTCCCCGTCCCCTTCTCCTCATTTCCCTCTGTACCAAGCTTCTGCTGCTATCCCTCTCAACTCATATGCCCCTCTGCTGCTATCCCACTGGCTGCTGCCCATTCCTCCCACGCTCACTCCATTCCCTGTCAAACTCCTCCCTGCTCCTGCCTCCTCCCCAGATTCTACCTAAGTTCCCCCACCTCCTCGGCTCAGAATCTCCCCTCTCCATGACTCTTGCCCTTCTATGCTATTCGATTCTATCTAGGTTCTTATATTGCCCTCATCACCACAGTATCTAAGCCCCTTCCAGTAGTCCATTAAACAACATGACTAACTTTAGTCACATGCGGTTCACCTTGTATGTCATTCTCTCCTCAGGGAGAGAATCACATGAGCAGTGGACTGTTTTAGTTTGGTAGCATTCTTTTATGTTTGTTTTAAATGCACGTGTTGCTCTGTGTTTATGTTAGAGAAGGCAGGTCAAAAAGTGCACGCTGCACTCAGAGTGGAAGGTGATCAGGTTTATGATGTTCCTTAGTTCCCGTGGGAGTGCCTTTCACAGTCTCACATGAGCCCTCAAATAAGTTCTGTCTTCTGCCCAGCCAAATTTTACCTTTATGGTAGAAGAGTGTAATTGTCAACCCCGGTCTTCACTGTGGAGTGTTAGGTGATTTTTAAGATATCTCGGGCTCTGGTCCATTGAAAATAAGGACCAAGACCTTGAACTTGACTTATGGGAAGCCAGTATAGAAAGCAGAGGACAAATTTGATGTGTTCAGATGCCTGTGTTGCTGAGGAGACATGCTGCAGCATTCTGTACTAACTGGAGTTTCCTAAGGGCTCATGGTTTCATGCCCAGTCATATTGCATTGCTCTAGTCCAGATGGGAAGTGACAAAGGCATGTAAAATCAAGGCCAGGTTATCATCTGTCAGGATGGGATGGAGTCTCCTAGCCAAACCATAGATGGTAGACGGTGTTACTCGTGGCTGCTCTTACGTGAGAATTTAGCACCAGCAAGGAATCCAAGATCACTCCTAAACAACAGACTGATTTGATTAATTGTTGGTGTGTGCCTTCCACCAAAGGAGACTGCACCATGGCCACAAACTCTTCTGCCTACCAGCATCACCTCTGTCTTGCCTGGATTCAGCTTCAACCAGCTGTTCTTTCTCCATGAGTTGATCTCATCCAAACAGTGGGCCAATTGGTAATGTTGGAGTCAGATATGGTGATGAATAGGTAGAGCAGTATGTTATACGCATATCAGTGGTGGCTGAGTCTATATCTTACCAGATCACTTTGTGGCTTCATGAAGACACTGAATAGGACTAGAGAGAGAATTGAGCCTGTGGAACCCCACAAGTAGAAGGGTCAGGTGGTGGAGATGCAGTTTCCCATCACTACTCTGGGTGTGTCCCTCCAGGAAGGACTCAAGACATTTTAGTTCATTTCCCTGGACCTCTGCCACTTCTCTCAGATGGGATAGAAGTATGGTCTGGTCAACGGTGCCAAACGCCAAAAGGTGTGGGAGGATGAGAATCCATGTCTGTTCTCAAACCATTGACAGGAGGAGATCATCCATCTAAAGCTTTTTCTATCCAATGTCCTGAATCCAGACTGTGCCAAGGGTAAGATTTTACCTTCAATTAGGCAAACTTGTAGTTGGCCTAGAAGTATCTTCTCTGAGCTTGCTCAGGAACACTGGATGGTAATTGACTAAAACCAATGTTTCCAGGGTGGGTTTCTTTCCCATTATTCCTATCCTTCCCCCTTGCCATCTTCTACCCCTATGCACCTCTCCCAGCTTCTACACCTAACCACCCCAGGCTCTTATCCTCCCACCCTGTACTCTCTCTCTTCCCCACCATTCCTCACCCCTCTGCATTCAGGTGAGGCTGTTCTTCCAACTCATCCATGCTGCATGGGCACCAGCAGTGGGAAAATTGAGACCACAGTAAAGACTGTCTCCCTGCTATCCATTCCTGTATCTGGTGTCACAACAGCCTCAGCAAAGAAACCCCTACTCAGCCTCTAGCCCTGGACTGGGACCGCTCATTTGAGGTCCAGTCACAAGGTAGGAGCTGTGAGAAAATAAAGTATGCTCAGTGCAGAGGGAATCGTTGGAGAATTTATCTGCCAAATTCTATCAAGTCTTTACTGAGCATGTGCAAATTGAGATTTTTTTCCCAGGGGACTTATAACTTGGCCAAATTTGGGTGAATTTTCACAAGGCCAGCAAAAAGCACATCCCTAGCACCAGTTCTGCCAAATTTCAAGCCCCTGCTCTAAAGCATGGGAGCACTACAATCTTCCAACAAAAGTTAAGATTTTTTTTTAACATGGGAAAAAATTTACCTTTTCCTAAATTAATTCTCAGAAATGGCTGACGTTTCTTGATATGTTTTTGCTAAAATGGTTCAGCCTAAGGCAGACGCTTGGCATGGAAAATTTCAGCCAAAACAATTTAAGTTTGGCAAAGTTACAAGCAACTAAAACAGGGCCTTGTAATGGAACATGTTAAGCAAGCTTATAATAAGTAGGGTTTTTTAGTTGGTTGAGTGATACAATTTCTTCTTCAATTATCCATGAGGGCATAGGCGTGCGCACGGGGTTTGCCGGGTGTGCACTGGCACACTCTAATGCAGGGGTGAGCATTGGGCAAATGGCTCCCGGGGCAGCAAGCTGCCGGCCCCTCCCCTGCCTTCCTGGGCCAGCCCCCGCCTGCCACACACCCCCCCAGGTCTCGCCTGCCAACCCCCGTGGGTCTCCCCCCCGCCCACCCCGGAGCGTCCCTGCCTGAAAGAAAGCGGCGCCTCTCCTATGCCTGCTTCTTGTGCTGCACATTCCTGCTCAACAGCTGTCTGCTGCCCCAGGGTCCTAGTGCCTCCATCCCTGAATGGCAGGGCAGGCTGCCCTTACCCCCTAGCCCTGAGCCTCTCCAACGCCACAAACCCCTCAACCCCAGCCCCCATCCCCCCACACCCTAATCCTCTGCCCCAGCCCTGAGCCCCCTCCTGCATCATGAAACCTTCATCGAAGGCACGCCGCTGCAGCGCTGCCCAGGGCCGCTTCTGTATGTGACTCGCTGGGCTCCGGGAGAGGTGGGAGGCGGGGGTAAGCAGCATGGTAAGCCCCTCTGAGCTGGGACCCCCCACATCCCATCTCCCCCCCACAGCCCTGACGCCTAGCTCCGAGCTCAACTCCTCTGAGCCAGGCATCCCCCGACCCCATCCCCTGCTGCTGTGACCCCCAGCTCCGAGCCCAGCCCCTCTGAGCCGGGCACCCCCCGACCCCAACTCCCCACAGCCCTGACCCCCAGCTCTGAGCCCAGCCCCTCTGAGCTGGGCACCCCCTGACCTCATCCTCCCCACAGCCCTGACCCCTAGCTCTGAGCCCAGCCCCTGTGAGCCGGGCATCCCCCGACCCAGAGCCCAACTCCCCACCCAGCCCTGGGCAACAGGCAGCGACAGCCCATTGGCACCAAGCATCACCCAGCGACAGCCCATTATGTAATTGCAAATGTATACATACCATTACAGCTTTTAATGTTTTTAAATAATGTATTTCGTGTATTTTCAAATTATTAAAATAATTTTTGAATGTATTTCACTAGTTATTTTTTACATTTCCAAATACGTTACTATAGTATTACAACTTTTTTTTATGGAAGGGGCCCCCGAAATTGCTTTGGCCCAGGCCCCCTGAATCCTCTGGGCGGCCCTGCCGACAGGACCTGAGTTCCTCCTGCTCAGCTAGGGTGACCAGACAGCAAATGTGAAAAATCGGGATGAGGGTGGGGGGTAATAGGAGCCTGTATAAGAAAAAGACCCAAAAATCGGGACTGTCCCTATAAAATCGGGACATCTGGTCACCCTATGCTCAGCCACAGCTCACAACCCCGCCCCTTACCATGCAGCTCTGAGCGGGAGGAGCTCAAGCCCTGCTGGAGCCACCACGGCGCTGCAGTGCTGCCCAGGGCTGTTCCTGGATGTAGTGCGCTGAGGCGCCGGGGGAAAGCGGAGGTGAACCTCCCACATTCTCGTGGGGGCCCCTGTGGGGCCTGGGGCAAATTGCCCCACTTGCCCCCCCTCTGGGTGGCCCTGCATCCTCAGCCAGAACCCTCATCCCCTGCACCCTAATCCTCTGCCCCAGCCCTGAGCCCCCTCCTGCATCATGAACCCCTCATTCTCAGCCCCACAGCCCTCACCCCTGCACCCCTTCCTATCCCCAAACTCCCTCCCAGAGTGTGCACCCCTTTCCCACGCACCCCCTCCTGCCCCCAAACTCCGTCCCAGAGCCTGCACCCCTCACCCTCTCCTGCACATCCACCCCCTGCCCCAGCCTGCACCCAGCACCCAAACTCCATCCCAGAGCCTGCACCCCAGATCCCCTCCCCCACCCAAACTCCAAACCAGAGCCTTAGGCAGGTGGGGGGTGGAGTTGTGGGGGGCGGGTTCTGGGCACCACCAAAATTTCTATAAACCTGCCACCCATGCGTGGGGCAGCATGTCTGGCTCTGCGCGGAACAAAACATGCTGCTAGGAGCCTCATGGTAAGGGGTCCGAGGCCGGTGGGGTTTGATAAGAGGTGGGGGCAGTCAGGGGACAGAGAGCAGGGTGGGTTGGATAGGGGGTGGAATCCCGGGGGGGTGGTTAGGGGTCGGGGGTCTCTGGAGGGGGCAGTCAGGGAGTGGGGGGGTTGGATGGGGCCTGGGAGTCCCGGGGTCTGTCAGGTGGCAGGGGATGGATAGGGATCAGGGCAGTCAGGGGGCAGGGAACAAGGAGGTTCCGGGAGGGCAGTTAGGGTGGGGGGTCTCTGGAGGGGGTGGTCAGGGGACAAGGAGCTGGGGGGGTTGGATGAGTCGGGAGTTCTGGTGGGGGGCTGTCAGGAGGCAGGAGTGTGGAGATGGGTTGGGGCAGTCAGGGGGCAGGTAGGGGGTAAGGTCCTAGGGGGGCAGTCAGGGGACAAGGAGTAGGGAGGCTTAGATGGGGGTGGAGTCCTGGGGGGCAGTTAGGGGCAGGAGTCCCAGGAGGTGGTAGTCAGGGGACAAGGAGCAGGGGGGGTTGGGGCATCTGAGGGGGGCAGTCGGGGGCGGGAAGTAGGAGGGAGTGGATGGGGGCGGGGCTAGGGCAGGGCGGGGCTCCCTGGGTGCACACCCTAATGAAATGTGCTGCACACGCCTATGCATGAGGGAAAACATTGTGTGGTGCTTTAGTAAAAAGTATGTATTTTAGAATTTTTAACATCCATTTTTCTCAGCTGGCCTGCTTGCAAATGTCTTAGAATACTTATCTCCTTATATTTACATTTTGAGCTTTTCTCATGATTTTTCACTTTTGTTCTTTGTTTCTAGGGTAGCAATAATTATCAGCAAAGGCTCTTGGCCATACAAGGATTTAATTCATATTGGTTAAGAGTTTAGGCAGGGAGGCCATGGGACATTTGTGTCATGGGGGTGGGGATAGATGCCAGAAGGAGTGGAGGGCAGGCTCAGACAGAGAAGAGCTAGAAGAGGGGCTAGAGGTGAGATCAAGAGTCAGAAAGGATGGAGTTAAGGGAGCAGCCAAATGCAAAAGAGTGCTGGTTTAAGCTGGTAGGGATTAGGGAATTACATCCCACAAAGAATAAGAATAAGCCCTGCCCCTATCACTGATCAAGATGGATGGGTACATAAACAGAGGGATCTGGCTATTGTAGGGTCAAACTCAGCAGTTTTTCTGAAAACAAAAAATGCTGCCAAATCAGCTTGTAGGAAACACTTTTTTTAAGTGGTTGTGAAAATGAACATTAGAAATACAGTAATACAGTTGGAACTACAGCAATTAGAGATGATGTTAATATCTTTCAAACTTCCTTGTGGTATGTTAGGACAAATCTCTTCCAGATATGGCACATAGATTTATGAACTGATATTTAATATTTTTTTAGTCTGAAGTTTACATGATTACATTTAGTTTTACAAAAAAAATAAATAGTAATGTTATGTTAGATTTAAAAATTGACTATGTTTACCTTTAATATATTGACCATAAAACTTTCCCCCCTCTTAAATCTTTGTTGTTGTTATTTAGGAACACAAAAAGGTGTTTTGTTTTTAAAGTAAGTCTTGCTTGAAATACAGGGTTTCTAGAAGTAATTCATTTAGGTTGACCTCTCCTAAAATAGGTCTGAAGAAGAGTTCTGCAATAGTCTCGGCATTAACGGCTTTGAGGCTGGCGAGCAGCCCAAGAATCCAAGCAAATCTGCCTAGGTTTCTGTTGTACATCATTGAGCTAAATTCCATCAGAGTGCGCTGGGCTTCCTGCTGGAGGGTTTGCACATAGTGACGAAATCTTAGGCCAGGCAGTTCTGTAAAAACAGGAATAAAACAAGGAAAGCTTTTTTGAGTAAAACTAGTTTATGAAGTATCCTCTGTAATGGTTTGTATCCATCCCTCCAGCTAAGAGTATTTATTGTCTTTTTTAAAAAAATCTTGTTTTATTTATTCATTTTAGAAAGATGGGAAAACATGCTTAGGTAGCTTTAGTAAACATTGTGTAGTATTTAAAACCCAGTATAATGCAATCAGACAATTATATTAAAAGTGAAGTTTTAGAAAAAAAAAAAAAGACAATATTAGGGAAGTGACTTAGATTAAACAGACAGCGGCAGATTCTGTGCTGTACCTCTAAGACAGACAGCACAGAACTTATAGCCCATGGGAAGAGGTAGCTAAGGTGGGTTTACACCAGTGGTTCTCAACCAGGGGTACGTGTACCCCTGGGGGTACCCAGAGGTCTTCCAGGGGGCACATCAACTCATCTAGATACTTGCGTAGTTTTACAACAGGCTACATAAAAAGCACTAGTGAAGTCAGTACAAACTAAAATTTCATACAGACAGTGACTTGTTTATACTGCTCTATATACTATACACTGAAATGCAAGTACAATATTTATATTCCAGTTGATTTATTTTATAATTATATGGTAAAAATGAAAAAATACGCGATTTTTGTAATAGTCTGCTGTGGCACTTTTGCATTTTATGTCTGATTTTTAAGTAAGTTTCATTTCACTTAAAAACTACTTGGGGGTACGCAAGACAAATCAAACTCCTGAAAAGGGTACAGTCATCTGTAAAGGCTGAGAACCACCGGTTTACACCATCTTTGTGTCTTCCCAGTCCTTAGCTGCTTCTGAGGCTGGAGAGGCCCCCAGCATAGCTTAGACAGCCCTGGGGGCCTGTCTAAGGGCTTGTCTTCACAGTGGGGTAATTCACACTGTGGGGGTGGGGTTTCTAAAGCACACTAATGTGTTATGCATACATTGATCCTTGTAGTCCCTGTGTTTTAGAAGTCACACCGCTGTAGCATGTATAGACAAACCCCAAATTACAGCAGTCTTCCTGGGTTGCCCTGTGGGCCACAGTGCTGCCCAGAATCAGCAACTCTGCATGCTGTGACCCACCCCCAACATACCCGTCCTGTCCCCAGCCCCACCCGAGCTCACTCCCTATGCCAGAGGTTGCAAGGGGTTCTCAAAAGGCAGCTTTATAGCTGTTTAACTGCAGTGCCTGCACTGGGGTATTCTCCCACAGTAAGCCAAGGGGCTTTTAACACCCTTTTATGTCTCTCTGGCCCTTTTACTGCTGTAAGAGGGCCGGAACCAAGGGTGAGGATCTCATCCATGCTACTTTAATATAATCACCTGGATCCTGATCTTTCTCTTAACTATTCCAGTATAAGACCCCGATCCAACAAAGCACTTGGGCACATGCTTAACTTTAAGATATCAAGCGCTTTATTTACTCAGAATGGATTCTTCCCCTGAAACTTGCTACATTTTCTCATTTGTTCCCTCTTTTTATATGTAACAAACCAATGTTTTCACGTTATAAATATTAATACAAAGAAATCACTTGGCTTGAGATCGTGTGCAATAAGATTCACTGATGTATAAGTGTCTCCAGCCAAGTTATAAACCGCTGAAAAATGACATTTATAAGAGAACCCCTGACATGGTCCTAACATTAGCATCGCAGATGGCACTGATGTAATAACAATGCTATTTTCACTATTTCAGTCTCATCACTGTGTTTGTTTCTCAGTGCACTGTCAGAAGTAATTGAGAGCAATTTAGCTTCACAGTTCACATATGTGGGGCGTTTTCCAACCACTCCCTTGGATTTGGGCCATAATTTACATAGTAGCCTACCCTCTCTCCACATCCCAGAGGAAGCCTTGAGGATTTTCTTAACCCTCTTTCCCCCCCACATTTTCTCCTGGCAAAGGCTGTATATCCAAGACATTAACCTCCTTACTAGGGATATCTTAAGTGACTGGTATTCCCTTTGGAGTCAACACAGCCGTGCCGTTTATTGGAGGGATTGTTATTGAGTGATATGAGGCTTTTTCCTTTCCACAAGGGTCAGAGCATGCTGTCTGTGCCCAATCCACAGACTGAGATTGGCCCTGAGAGTGACAAATAAGTACCAACTCTGAGTATTCTGTCTGGCAATGCAGAACATTGCTACTGAGTCACTCAGCCTTGCCTTTCCAGGCTTTAAACTCTCCTGCACGCTCTTAAGACTCCGCATCACAGCCATCATCCTTCCAGCCAAGGAGGGGATTAACTTCAAAGCCTGACAAACTCTGCTCCTTAATCAGCTAGAGAAGTTGCTGTGCAGCAACATGAGGCATTCTGGTAGGTTCTAGAAACACTGAGCACCCTGCCTGGACATCACCCAACCCTGCCTCCACCCCCAAAAACCCCCTCATGGGTAGTAAGCACTATGGATGGTAGGAATTGTTCAAAACTCACAGCTCAGACTTGCAGAGCATTAAGTTTGGACCAAGCATCAAGCACTGAAGCAGAGGCAGAGATGCAAAAGGTGGCTGAACTTATGTACTGAATACCTTTTGGCAAGTGGAATTTTCTTGAGAACTACTGATATAATAATGAGAGCTACACAAATGAATCTGCACTGAAATAGGTAAGGGGAAGGAGGAACGGCCTCGTAGGCTGAGCACAGGAATATGAGCCATGGGCTCCTAAATTCTAATTTTAGCCTTGAGCGAGTCACTTAATGTCTCTGCCTCAGTTTCCCCAATAGAATATTTTCTTCAGAGGGGCAAAGTGTGTTAACTAATTAAAGTTTGTAAACCACAGTATGATTTTGCACTCCCATAATGTGGATTTATTTTCAGAAGTTCAGTAACTAAAAATTATTCACAGTAAAGCAAGCAAAAATCCCACTGGTTCAAATTTTCTTATGTAGATGCAATCCCAGGATACACAAGACAATATAAGATGCCCTAAAGGGCCTTAACAATGAAAACCACATCTCGAATTCCACTTGAAAACACACGTGAAGCCAGTGCTGCTTCTAAAACATACTTTTACAATGCTTCTTGCAAGAAATGTCACTAAATGGACAGACATTTTGCTGTAGCTGACATGTTCAAGTGTTCTTCTGGGGGCAGCCCCAAATAGAGCACATTGTGGATGGTTGTGTCGTGAATGGTAATTATTGATGGAGTCAAGGCCCTGATCCGTAGCTCATTGGAGTGAACAGGAGTCATTCCTTTTACTTCAAGGGACTTAGGATCAGGCCCCTCCTGACTCATTCATTCTGTGGTGCTGAAGTAGCCAACCCCCTTCGCAAAGGATAAGCTTTACTTGTCTCTCTCCCTAACCATGAGGAGTGAGAAGATCATAACTTTAAGTTTTCCTAGTGTTTGTTATACAGGGACCCAGCTGTGAAAACAGTGATGTAGAAAATGCTAAATTCAAACTGCAACATATTTAAAAAAAAAAAAAAAAACACACTATACAACTTGCAACACAATGAATCCCATAGGTGCCTTACTCACAATGCTCAGATCCCGCAGCTTACGTATGATGTCTGATTTGTTGATGTGCTCTCAACAATAAATATTTTACATTGTTTGCAATGTTGTAGCCATGTTGGTCCCAAGATCTGAGAGACACAAGGTGGGTGAGGTAACATCTTTTATTAGACCAACTTCTGTTGGTGAGAGAGAACTTTTCTTCAGGCCTGACAAAGATCTCTGTGGAGCTCGAAAGCTTGCCTCTTTCATCAACTGAGGTTGGTCCAATAAAAGATATTACCTCACCTACCTTGTCTCTTAATAAATATTTTGGGTATTTAGGAAATCCTGTTACAATACGTCTAATATTAAATTGGATACATGTATCCCTCCCACATATTTAATGCAGCTATATTATCTCTGTCCATAAGTCTGGAAATCAAAGTTTTAAGTGACACAATAAGTTTATATGACCTAATAATTTCTTAATAAAGGGCTTTTTTAAAGCCATTTGTTTTTACAAAGGGCGACAGGGTGAGCATATATAAACCTAGATATCACCCAAAGTAAATTTGGAATAAAAGTAATTACATTGCTGAATGCTGATTTTGAAAGTGGTTAGCTAGGATGACAGAAATCAGGTTAAAAATCCGAACATCTGTTTGCAGATAGATTTTAAAATATTTTAGACACACACTTAGCTGTGCATTTGTCTACAAATATTGCCATGGAACTTACCAGGGTTAAAGAGAATAATTCCTTTCAGATAGGCATATTCTTTTGCACATATGTCCGAATTCCAGAACTTCTCCAGGAAATTCTTCATCTTCTGAACGTCTACTAATGATGCTCCCAGGGAGGAGTTCTCCACTTTGTCACTATCTGTCAGAGACTGATTGAGAAGGATTTTTTTCAACAAACTAGGGACTGAAATCTCTTTCAGTTCAAAATTCACCCACTCCTGTGCCAGGCCCAAGACAAAGAGAGGGGCCCAGCACTGTTGTACTAGAAGTGCCTGATCCTCCTGGGGCAAATGATAAAAAGAAGGCAAGTTTCTTATAAAAGTTATAGTCTTTAAGAGCACTTCAGAAGCTCTCATGCAGGTCACTTCTGGAGTTCTGAGGACAACTTTCCTGTTGCCCTCGCAGGGACAGCCAGCACTTGATATCGAGTAGCAAGGATGGTAGTACTGGGGATGCCATCTGGTCTCATCCTGCTCTTCTTTGTTAAGGATCTGGTAAAGGATGCTCTGTGGATGACTTGTCTCACACTGGCATTTTCTAGACTTCTCAGGTGAGGCCTGACTAGCCATGCCCACTGCCTTGAGGGTTTCCTGAGCAGTGCACTCACTGCGTCAGGATATTATATGCAGAACTATGCTGCTGTAGTGCAAGAGTCTTTCTGCCAAACAGCTAGGCATTGTGTGCTTTTTATACACTTAGCTGAACTGAAATGTGACCCAGAGCTGTAAAGCTACCTTGAACTTTATTTGCTCCAGTGTGTTTTTATTCACAGCCAAACAAGGCGTGGCTTAACCAATCCCACTATCTTGCATGACTGAAATTATCTGAATGAGAGAGCCAGGGCTGGTTGACTGAGGAACACAACAATAGAAGAGGTATTCATTGCTGTCAGGCATCATTGCAATTTTGTAGTGACTGTCCCCATGCCATGACACCAAGGACTCTAATGCTGTCAATCATAGTGATATTTTTACAATTGCAGGCTATGCATCATATATAGCTTGCCCTTGAGGGGAAAGTCAACAGAAAAATATGCTAACTGCAGAAACAAGCTACTTGTATTTTTATAGATACACTGACCTTGTTCATGTCCATGGCAAAACAAGGTGCAGAAATGTATTTATACGTATTAATGCTATTGATTGATCTCAGTGAATCAAAATTTTGATTTCTGTAAATTTGAAACATGAGGGATATATTTGCAGGCAGTGTGGTCTTTTATAATTAGTAATGGTTAGTTCTTACAGAGCACCAAAGTGTGCTAGACTAAAAGGTTACCGTCCTTCCACCAGGGAACTTTCAAACTCAGGCCATGATCCTGCAGGCGTTTTTACAACTGCACTTGGCTAAAAAGGACTATTCATGTGCATGAAGTTAAGCATGTGCTAAGTGTTTGCAGGACTGGGGCCTAATTTCATGCATGATACAGTAAAGTGAGCAAAAATGTTAGAGGGGGAAAATCAGGGATAACATCAGTAAGGTAACATGGTTACTCAGCAAGTGCTACAGCAGGATGGAGTAAAGAATTTTTGTTACATTAAATACATAGATGACTATCAGTTGGAGCAACTCACTGGACTGCTCTGTGCCTCATTTTCCCAGACGGGAAACATGCCCACCTTGGGGAGTGTATTTGGATTAAAAAGCACCAAAGAAATCCAAATTGCAATAATTATTACTAGGGCTTTATGAATTGCTGTAAATATTTCCTTCTGGTTTGATCATAAAACCCTTCTTCAGTTTTCATTTGGAGTCTCAGATTCCAAATCCAAATCCAGTCAAAGGTGCCAGATTTCACCTCAGAGCCACAATGCTACATGATTTTGATGCAAAGCCATCATTCGGCCCAGGTTCAACTGCAAATGGGATCTCGTACATTCAGAACCAGGCCCCTTTGCAGATAACAATTTTTTTCTGATTACAAAGGCCTGCATTTAGACTTTGCAACACAACCTGAAATTCCGTCTCCAGGGGCTTGGGGTTACACTGACCATTTTCACACAGTTCTATTTAGAACAATGGGAAATTCTGAAAAACAAACGAAAACTTTACTGTTTTTCATGGCAGTACTTCCACTTACATTTCACATCTGGCCATATCCAAGATAGCACACAGGGACTCATCCCATTAGCCCAGATAGAGAATATATGAAGAAATAAAAGCAGAGGGACTTAAAAGATGCTCGGTGGTTTTGGATAAGTGTCTCCTAGTCCTCTGCTGCACGGCTCAACCCATTCACATTGTCTCCTTGTAAACTGTGCAGCCAAGTTGGCATATTGCCCACATTATGGCCCGGTGCCTCTGAACTGACTGCTGAAAACAAAGTAAACAATGTGTCATACTGTCTCTTCCCTTCCTATTTGCCGCCCATTGTATGTCAGTTTTAAAAAAAAATTAGAGTATAAGTCTGGTGACAGATCTGTATAGCTATATCACAACAGAGTTAGTAGACAGGAATGATCATAGCCATTCCTTCTATAGTTAAGGGGCTAAAATACATCATTAGGAGCATTACATATAACAAAACAAACACTGTGAACACAATTAACTGAATCTTAGCAAGGGGGAAATTATGCTTGAGCTCTCCATTGCATAGAGCTTTCTCACCTGGTTTTACATATGGGAAAGTTTATTCAGATTTTATTATGAAGCACCCACATTTATTTTTTTCCACATTTAGGTCTTTATAGACACATCCTAGCCTGTCTTAAAGAAAATCAATTGTGGGGTTTAACTTCAAGTTTTAGCTCTGCAAAAGGCATATTCCAAGCATACTGCAAACTCACAAACTTGACCCTAGTTAGAATTGGGTTTTCTGTGCTAGTCCATTGAGTTTTGAAGCACATACCCTTTTATTCGCATCTGCATGATCTTTATGTTGGGAAATTCTTCCTTTAAGGAGGAGAAAGAAGAGAAGGGGCAGAAAACTGCCCCAGAACTAGGAAGTCTAGGGGCTTGTCTACACTAGGCAGCTCTTAGCGACACAGCCTTGTCGCTAAAAGTCAGCGTGTGTGAACGCTCTTTTGTGGTATTGTGTTGGCACTTTTGCCGACAAAATACTTCCAGCCCCGCGAGCGGCATAAGCTTTGTCAGCAGGAAAGCTCTCCTGCCGACAAAGCCGCGTTCACACTGCCACTTGCGTTGGCAAAACTTTTGTCTTTCGCTGGGGGGCTTTTTTAAGTATGCGCGAAAGACAAATGTTTTGGGTACGACTGTGCAGTGTAGACATACCCGAGGTGTCCAATCCTGCCAGACAATGAATGCCATCAACACTAATTAAGTCAGTAAGCTGAAAATACTGAGCACCTGGCAAAATCTACCTATTTGTTTGTCTGACAGTTTTGTAGTTGTGCCGATCTCCATGGTATGAGAGTGCCTTCTAGGGTAACTAGATTAGCATGGCATTCTGAGGTGCATTCCAGACCAGAGACGGGCTGTCACACCTGCCCTGCTACCTGGGGTACCTCACAATGCTTTGCTGCAGTAGCTCCCAACTTGGGATCCTCACAAACAGCCTCCCAGCATGCAGGTTACACCCTGAGTGTCTATGTGTTGCCACAGCCCTGGTCCAGCAACTCTGACCCCAGCAGCCTGTCAGCCACACACCAGCCACACTCTGGCTTCCAGCAGCCTTGGTTACCACTTGCAGGGTAACCCCAATACACTCCTAGTCCCAGATTTCCCCAAAAAACGTGTTCTGATGGACAGTCCAGATATATTATGTCCATTGCCCCTCTAAGGGGATCAATGTACAAATGGAGTTACCCACACAGCTCCCAACACTGGATTAGTTTTGATTAAGAATAAAACAAATTTATTTAACTACAAAGAGAGAGGTTTTAAGTGATTACAAGTATAAGGTATTAAAGTCAGAAATAATCACTAGAAAAATAAAGATAAAATGTTTCCTAGCACTAAACTTAAACTAGTCTTGCTCTGAGGTGAAATTCTTACCACAGGTTTCCAATAACATTGCTGACAAAGTTTCAGGTCAGGATCTGCTCCCCAAGTCCATAGGCTGTTTCTTTTGTTTCTTTAGGTGAAGGAAAGAGATGGATAGGGAGAGAGATTTGGGGTGTTTTGTCCCTCACTTTGATAGTTCAGTCACCCTTTGAAATGTATTTTGCTGAGGTCCTTCCAGCTCTGAGGACAGAGACATGGGGTCTCCTGGTGAAAGAGGTTTCATGTTGTTTGTTAAAATGTAGATTTGTCTTGTCTCATTTCTTGCTGTTTCAAGGACCTTGTTTACTACTTACATGTAAATTGAGGTAAATACACATTCTTTTGTTTAAGACCTGCCTGACCAGTTCTGCCTAATCAAGGCACATGGGTTTGAACATGTGCTACCAACATCATTTGGGGAATTCATAACTTTACATATAATGTTGCTACATGCATTTCATTATGATGTTATTGAGTTATTAGTTTTCAAACGATACCTTAACCAGGCATATTTTGTACAAAGATTATTACAATAGTGTGTAGGGTGTGAATGTAAAGGTGCATTCAGTCACAATTAGCAACAAAAAAGTCCCCAGTAGATATAGAGTCTCTAGATCGTCTTACTTTTCGTGTTATAAAAGTTCTGCTTGAGCATGTTTTTGTTCTGTTTCTTTGCTTTTTTTGGTAGAGGGTAGTTGCAGAATTCAAGTTGGACAGGTAGGCTGGCATTTGCAGTGATCAAAATCTAGGCTGGAGCTACTACGCTCATTCCCGCCCATAATTTATGTTTGTGAGTCCATCAAAGAATAGATTTTTCCATCTCCTGACCGAAAGTGTTCTGTCAGTGTTTACACATTACTGTTGTGCTGATCCAGTTGGAACAATAGGCTCTAATGCCTTAGGATAGATCCTGTTCCCACTGAAATCATTGGAAAATAGCCCATTTGGCTTCAGTGGGACCAGGATCAGTCTATTACATCACAGATAATAATTATGCTTATTAAAGTTCCGTCCCAGATTATTTTAACTCCTTTCCCACCCATGTTTGGTATGCATATTAGTCACAAGCACAGAGTCCTGCTGGCAGTAACATATGGTATAGGACATCATTCCTTTTTATCATCATTTATTTTCCTTCATCGTGTATTACATGGAAATGCAGAGACAATCCTGTTATAAAAGTATAATCTCATTTTCCAGTACACTTTAATAGCTTTATGATTGTTTACCAAATGAAACAGAACAAGAGTTAGTGCCAGGGAGAAGGTTCTCATAGTGAAATTGGTAAAGGATCATCAATATTTTCATCTGCTTAATAGATTGCTTAAAACAAAATTGTAAAGAAAAATATAATACTTTGGAAACAAACAGTGACCAAGGTTTTGAAAAGCAAGTGTCTAACATTCAGCTTCTAAATGATCCAATTTTCAAAAATGCTGAGAACTCTGCAGCTGAATATAGACTTATGCTTCTAAATTAGGCAGCTGGACTCCCTACAATACATGAACTGACTGGGGAGAACATCTGCACCCAAATTGCAATGATGACATTTTCTATTTTTAAATTTTAAAAAGAGAATGCGCAAGATAAAAAAGATTTTTCTGGTGTTGGGTGTCCCCAGATATCCTCACACGGGGCTTTTTTTCATACTCCATCTATCTTTGGCCAGGTAGACAGGCCTTGACAAGGCAGTTCATTCAAATTACAGCCTGAGCTGGGGTTGTTTGTTTTCACCCCACTGTTTTCTGCTTTGCTCCTACACAGACTCTCAACCAACAGTTTACAGAGAGAGAAGGGGTGAGTGTGCCCAGCAACACCTGTTCCTTGTGTACACTGCATTCTCCCTCCAGTCATCAGTCTTGCTACCCAAGGGAAATTTGGCGTACTCACCACCATTTGGACTATCTATAATGCATTGTGTCCACACAAAACTGCTACCAATGGAACATGTGTATTCACGTCCTTGTTTGGATTACTCCTGATCTGAGCTTGGCTGACTGCCTTTTCTACCACCATTTGAGGTAGGTTAGGGTTACTGGTCAACATTTCAAACAAATGGGTCCCTAGGTATCCTACCAAGTCTATATTTGGGCACCTAAATAAGTGACTTAATTTTTCAAAAGTGGTGAGCATCCGGCAGCTTACGCTGATTTCAAAGAGCTGGCACCAGCATTGCAGCAACAGACCCACTGTGATCAGAGCTCTGCTCATTGTGAAAAAGGATGGTGATTGCTCTTTTTTTCATTAAGCCAAGAAAAACAGATGCAATAAGATAAGCAATAAGTATCTATTCATACAATTACTATTTATATCATTTTCTGTATCAGGAGCCTGCCTGCCTGAAGATTTTATATTGCAGCCCACCACTGTAGAATTTGAGCACTTTCCATGTAAAAAACAACAGTTATAGCAAAGTCTCTAGTTGACTTCATGGAATGTCTGGCACGCCTCCCTTTCCAAAGCTCTCCTTGGGGTAGGCTCTTTTTGTTGTAGGCTCTTATTCTGGTTATTGTTATTTATAAGGATTTAAGGGCACAAGGGGATATCAGGCTATTCTATGCAAGTCTTACACTTCCAGCATGTTTACTGAAAAAGTTGTTGACCTTCATAAAGGGTGGGGAAAAAAATCCTATCATTCAGGATAAATCACCATAGCAGATGGTGCTTGCCACTCTTCCAGAAAGAAACCCAAGTACATAGTGTTTGTATTGCAGCCCTTATCAATGGTAGGACATGCACCACCTGCCATAGTAAACAAATAAAGATATGACAACAATAATTGCCCAGTGAAGTAAAAAATGTTAGAAATCATGAAGTGGCGAGTAGGCATTATTTTCAAAGAGTGAAAAATCAATGTGCACCAGTCTTGTCCAGCATCTCTGGAGCCCCTTGCAAAGCCCACCTTTTCCCAGAGGCCAGCCCACAGTAGCAGTAACTACAAGGAGGAGGGAAGGGAAAAAAATCCCTCATAGATTGGCCAGACCATTGAAAAGCAAGAGTGGAGTCTACTTTCATTTTAGTCTAATACCTCTCCTATTTCACTGGAAGCGAGTGCCTAGAGCTAGTGATTAGCACTCTATAAACACCACAGATTAGATAACACAGACATTTAGCATCTAACATTAGATATAGGCAGCCTCAGAGAGAAGAGCATTCATGCACTTTGAACAACTACAGGAAATGGATGGCAGAATGGAGAACAATGTTAGTTTGTGCTCCTTTCAGAGATTATTAAGTTTGCTGTCAGGCGTCAATTAACACTAACTGGAGCCCAGAGCTAACAAATCTTGAATTCTGTGGTTTTCAACCTTTCTTTCATTTGCGGACCCCTAAAAAAATTCAGCTGAAGGTGCAGACCCCTTGGGAATTCTTAGATGTAGTCTGCAGACCCCTAGGGGTCTGCAGCCCACAGGTTGAAAAACTACTTTCACAGATTTTTTTAAAAAGTGAAATAAATGTGCACCTGCCTAACTACATAATCTTCAGAGCCCCCTGAAAAGCTCACCTTTTCCCAGAGGCCAGCCCACAATAACAGAAGCTAAGACAAGGAGGAAAGGAAAGAAAAAATCCCTAGTACAGTGATCAGATCGCTGAAAAGCAACCCCAAACATTTTACAGATTTCTTCCTCCCAGTTCACTAAAGACTCCTTAATCTTCCTTCCATCTGACTCCTCTTCCTAATTGCTGGGAATTTGCACCACCCCTCCCCATGTTTCTGGCCACTTGTAATTGCATTATGGTCCAATCATGGACTAGGACCCGTTGTGCTAGGTGCTGGGCAAACACAGAACGAAAAGACAGCCCCCGCCTGAAAGAGTTTACAGTCTAGGTATAAGATAGGAAACTGGTGGATGCAGACAGATGAGGGAGCACAGGAAACAATGAGACAATAGTGGTCAGCATGACAGAGTGGTTTCAGTACACCAACAGTCTCACCATTGTCAAGTTTTTTGTAGGCCTCACAGCAACGGAGGATTTTAGGAGGGATTTGAAGAAGGATAATGAGTTAGTTTGGGGGATGTTGACAGGGGCTGCTCCCTAACATGAGGGGCAGCATGGAAGAAAGCATGAAGGCGCTTGTTTGAAAATTTAACAAGTGGGCAATGAAGATACCTTCTCTTTTCTCACCCAATTCCTGAAAGGGGAGGATCTAGCCATCCTCCCATCTTGGTGGATGAGAAGGTTGGGAGCTTTCCTCACATAGTGGTGGGAGAGTTTCTCCTGCTACTTTCTGGCCAGGGGCTACAGCAGCTACTCCTAACCACCTGCTGCCTGATGGGGCAAGATACCTGCTGTTTCCTGTCCCATTCACTTCTTCACATTTGGTCATAGGGAAGAAGAGTCTCAACTGGTGGTTCCAAGTACTGGGACTTTGTGCTGCCTGGAGAAGATCACAGCTCAGCTTGCTACTTATCATCAAGGCAATGTGGGTGGAACTTCCCGCCCCTGGTGTCGACAGAAGTCTTTACTAATGCCTTGCATCAAAGATTGTGGATCCTCAGAAATTAGTGCTTCCAAACTCAGGATCAGTTTTCCAGCAATCGGTTTTGGGGGTTTCTGCACCCTGGCCCAAGCTACAATTCCAAAGCCTGGTGCATATTTTTGCTGAAACAGTTTCAGTTGGTTTGGACTTTAGATTCTTTAACGTTATGAACAATTGGCTCCAGCTGCTAAATTTGAACATAGATTTCAAACGCCCTGTAAGAGGGTAGTCTGTCTCATTTAAAGGCAGTAGGGATTCAGGGCCAGCCAGCCCTGTTCCAAGGCATGTCCCCTTAAAGAAAGCTAGTTCTGGGAAAGATCACTAGACCACGCTGGGAATAGGGGCCTGAGTCAGTGATTGCCTGGGGAGTTAAAAGGAGTACTCTTAGCTCAAACGGGGGGAACCTAGAGCCAAAAAAGACCTGCAGTAAGGAGCCTGTGGTAGAACCAGCATAATGTAGGGCTGCGGAAGTCTGCCAGCATTCAAGAGTGGCCCTAAGAAGCAGAGCTAAGGAGACCCTGCCCAAGGGCAGTAAGAGCTTGAGCAGGAACCAGGATAGGAAAAGACCTGGGGAAGGTCTCTCCAGAGGAGTCTAGAGTGGGACTGGCAGAGCTTCTCTGCCCAGAAGGAATTGAAAAACTGGAGCCTGAAGACATAAAACAAGGATAAATTCGAAGCACTAAGGAAGGAAGGGTTTGAGTCTAGAAGGGCCAAAGAATCTATGTGTATGTTGGGAGGACTTAACGAATCAGGCCCCAAGAAGGGGAACATTATTTTAAAACTCCTAGGTGTGTGTGGTGTGACAGACCCAGACCAGTGGGGTACAGGAGTCTGGTAGAGGGCAAATATACTGGTCACTGGATGAATAGTTTTCTGTTCCCTGAGTGACCAGAGCAGGGGCTGCACTAGAGTAATCAGGAACCTTCTAGAACCAGTTAAGGCAGGCAGGCTAATTAGGACACCTGGAGCCAATTAAGAAGCTGCTAGAATCAATTAAGACAGGCTAATCAGGGCACCTGGATTTTAAAAGGAGCTCACTTCAGTTTGTGGTGTGAGTGTGAGGAGCTGAGAGTGAGAGGGTGTGCCACTGGAGGACTGAGGAGCACAAGCGTTATCAGACACCAGGAGGAAGGTCCTGTGGTGAGAATAAGGAAGGTGTTTGGAGGAGGCCATGGGGAAGTAGCCCAGGGAATTGTAGCTATTACAGGAGGCACTATAGACAGCTGCAGTCCACAGGGCCCTGGGCTGGAACCCGGAGTAGAGGGCGGGCCCGGGTTCCCCCCAAACCTCCCAATTGACCTGGACTGTGGGTTCTTCCAGAGGGGAAGGTCTCTGGGCTGTTCCCCAACCCACATGGTGAATCTCTGAGGCAAGAAAATCCACCAATAAGCGCAAGACCCACCAAGATAGGAGGAACTTTGTCACAGTGGGTTGACTGGAGAGCCCAGAGGGGAACTGAGACCTGGTGACTGCAGTGCCATGCCAGTGTAACTCACCCAAAGTTTGAGGGGTGTTCAGGCTTTTGTTCTGGACCCATTTCTATACATAGTAATGGGAGTTTCTGTGCATCTACTCAGGTCAGGACTGTTTTTAGCACTGTGTTCAACTCCTCATTGCACTGGCATATACGGTACTCCTGTCACTTTGAAAAATAGCCATAAAGTTGTTCAAAGCAAGCACATCTGCAGGAGTTGGACTCCATAGAGCAATCCTGGTACAGTTTGCCACAGGAAAATCTGCACATAATTAAAATGCAAGTATTTTAAGACCCAGTGGAAACTCCATGAAAGTTTCAGGAAACCTGGAGATCATTAGACCAATGGAAATGAAAATAATACATGCAATTTATTGGCGTGAAATGCACTATAAAACATAACCAACAAGAAATCAAACCAATTCTCAAGTGTCAGGAAGCACTGAGAATATTAGTAATACTTATGTGAAACCAATAAAATGGTATTTTGTAGGTCTATTAAAAATTCACTGAGTGAGACTAGGCCTTTGATATTTTGAGTAAGTGTCGAGGATGATACTGGCTCTTTGCAAAAAGAATGATACTGTATATTTGAATTACTTTGTGCAAGAACCAAATTTGGCTCTCTGAGACATGTACAAATATGTGCAACTCCCCTTCCCCACCATGTTGATGTCCATGGGAGTTGCATGCACATATCTGAGAACATAATATCAGTGACTAAGTGGTGTGGGCAAAATGAATAATTGTGTGCTCAATGGAACGGGCTTGCATGCACATTTTCAACATATGGCACTTAAGAGCATAAAACCTATTATGGGCTCAAATGAGACTGTGTTGGCAAGAGTGGTAGAGGGTGTGGTCCAAAACAGGGCCTGATCCTGCAACAGGAGCTGTGTGGGGTTCCACTGAAGTAAATAAGGTATGAGGGTCACCTGTTGTGGGTCTTAGACTGTATGTGGGCTTGAAGGCAGGGCCCTGCCACCTCTTTAGACTGTACAGTACACAGAGTTGGTGAGTAACAAAGGAAAATGCTGGGTACATTCATTATAAACACAGCGTGCAGCTCACGCTCCCTGAGCTTACGGTGCACACTGCCAAACACGAGGAACGGCAAACCCTGCTATTTGCAATTATAATGGGGATTTATACTTTTAAATCAGTGTGTGTGTGTGTGTGGTTTTTTTTGTTTTTTTTAAGATGTCACCTACATTAATAATGGCCCAAAAAACCCAGAGAAGGGGCCTTTGAGGCTATGTCTACATTGGGATAAAAAACCCGCAGCTGGCCCAGGTGAGCTGACTCAGGCTCCATGGTACAAAAATTGCTGTGTAGACCCTTGGGCTCCAGCTGGAGCCAGAGCTCTGAGACCCTGCAAGGATGGAGGGTCTGGAACTCAGCCTCCAGCCCAAGCCCAGACATCTTCACAGCAATTTTTAGCCTCTCAGCCCAAGCCCTGCGAGCCCGAGCCAGCTGGCTGTGCCACGGGGCTTTTACGTACGCTGAGGGAAGTCACGTGCAGAGATTTGTCCTGCATGATCCCCCTGAGAAGCAGCATAGCTTTAGTCCCCACAATGGGAAAGGCAGTGGGGCCAGTCACCAAATCTGGTACTGTAGATCCACTGGAGCAGCACTACTGGGGACTCTCAACGCTGCGCTTCCCTTTGGGACAATATTAACTGTAGCAGACTGAATCTACAGATGATTCAACTAATAGCAATATTTGGATGCATATAGTGCAATTTTGCTCTGTATCAGAGTCTTCTGGCGTCCTTGCAACTTTTGTAATTTAGGGTGATTATCACGTTTTTTCCGATCCTATTAATTCAATTATCTATTTGTTTTTCAAATCAAATATCAACAAAAAAATCAAATTACCATGGGATAAAGCAAACCCTGGGAATTAACCAGTTATAACCCCAGAAACACTGTGTCCATGTGTGACTCATTAACATAATGTAGTCAAACACAGTGAAATTGACTGTAATGCAAAGAAGCTGCAGGAGGCTCTTTGTGCCACAGAAGCTCCACTTAAATATTTAATGAAGGGCTTGAATTGTACATGTAGTCTTCTGCAAATCCTCTGTACAGGAGGCAAATTTAACACTCCCTCTCCCATCCCTCTGATAAATAACCTGTTCTTGGAAAGAGATTGACTTTTGATTTCTCTCTCACAGCCCAAGTAAATATGAAAGAGCTGTCAAGTCTCTCCAAATACATCCTGTATGCAGTGTTGTTGTAGCTGTGTCAGTCCCAGGATATTGGATAGAAGATGGGTGAGGTGATATCTTTTATTGAACCAACTTCTGTTGGTGAGAGATACAAGCCTTTTGAGCTACACAAAGCTCTTCTTCAGGGCTGGGAAAGGTATTCAGAGTGCCACAGCTAAATACAAGATTGAGCTTATGCTAAACTATCTGTTTGATCTTGTATTTAGCTGTGACACTGAGTACCTTTCCCAGACCCGAAGAAGAGCTCTGTGTAGCTCGAAAGCGTCTCTCTCTCACCAAATAGATCCTAGCAATCTCAAGTTTTCATCCCGTTTACTGGCATGAGGGTGGAGGGGTGAAAAGTCATTTGTCATAGAATGTCAGGGTTGGAAGGGACCTCAGGAGGTCATCTAGTCCAACCTCCTGCTCAAAGGGGGAGCAATCCCCAGACAGATTTTTACCCCAGTTCCCTAAATGGCCCTCTTAAGAATTGAACTGACAACCCTGGGTTTAGCAGGCCAATGCTCAAACCACTGAGCTATCCCTCCCCCTCTCCTACTAGCAGGGCATGTAGGCAAAGAGTTATCTTATAAACTCTTTGGACCATAGTATTTCAAAAGTATAGTCTCAAACTCTGGGCCAGATCCTGTATGGGGCTGGTGCTCTCAACTCCTTTTGAAGTCAATAGGACCACTTTGCAGGATTAAGTCTTTGTGTAGCAAAACTCCTCATTTCCAGATACACTAGATCTATGATTTCACTTGACAAAAATTGAGTATGCAATATTGAGCTTTGTTGCTTTTAACCTGAGCTGACGAAAGTGTCGTCTCCCCCCGCCCGAAAAATACAGTTTAGTTTCTTTACATTATTTTTTTCCCATGGGAAAATGTCAATTCCAACACAAAAAAAATTCCATTTTCCTTAAAGGAAATTTTTCATTAAATTTTGACTTAACGTGTACTTTTGTTTTTTAAACTGAAGAAAACAATTTAAGTAAAAAAATTGTCATTTTGTTCTGAAATTTTGATCTTTTCATTTGGATCAGTTTGAAACTTCCTGCAGAAAACCAAAATTTAGCAAAAAATGTCTAACAGCAATTTTTCCATTTGAAATTGCACAGAGGAATAATTTCAGTTTCCTGACCAGCTCTACTTTTAACAGAGCACTTAAAACATGCTCTGAAAATTAGACCTAACAAATCTTGTTGGAAAATGTATCATCTTTACAAAATTGATGTTTGCATGGCAGCATTATAGGACTTGACATTAGAGATTGTAAGATTGAGCAACAGCTCTCTTCACAAAAGGCCAAGAATAAAGGTCCAGATGTTTCTAATTTTGTTTCGTAGCCCCTCTGTTTCAAGGTACGTTAAGTATTAGCAAAATCTTAATACATTCTCAAAAAACAGAAGCAAGATCAAGAAGGTCATTTAAAGCAGCAAGAGTAGAAAAATAAAACATGAAAAACCCACCAATTTCTTATCCTCATTTTAATGCTCACTCTACTGGGGCAATCAAGAACTGTGTAATGTTAAACTCAACTCTGACAAGTATTATAAAGGCACTTTGCCAAAATATATCACCGCGTGCGCTGACATGAAACAACTTAATGACTTCCTTCAGAGCAGTAGCACCCATCAACATGATAAAAATGTTACAACGGTTCCTAGTTTACTACTCATATGCCATTTTGTAATAAACATCATAAAAAGAATTCAAAATGTGCCACCCAGTCACGCAACTACTTTGTTAGTGACTGAAAAAGGAGAGAGCAAGGTTACGGGTAGGGTCTTTGTGCATTCTGTTGCACATACATTTCTGAGGCACAAGTTTAACAAGTGGGATTCAGAGGAAAGGGAAAACTGAAGATAATCATAAAAAGCCTTAGAAATATTTTACTATGGGAATAAACATTTTCTGACTGGAGTAAAACTCCTGAGAGTTTTAACTGGGGAAGAGGGAGAAATAAATTCAGAGGCTTTTTTTTTTTTTAACAAAATAAATCTTTCCAGGGAACAAAACATTCCTGTTAAATGTTTGCTTTGATGCTTAAAGGAAACCAGACAACTTATGATGATTTGGTTGTGTATCAGCTGTGAAGAGTGAATATTGTGGTTTTAAAGTTTCATAAAATTGGTAGTGTATGGCCAGGAACCATCAAGCTATGCAATAGTTACCTAGTCAAATGTTCTTAGTTGTGTTACCCTCTCTCTCGTTTCTCCTTCCCTGACTTTTGTTTTACATACTCATTTGTTGAATTTTGTCTCAAATTAAGTCGTCAACTCTCTAGTCCAGAAAGCATCTCTTAATAAGTGTTTGTACAGCACTTACCACAATTCAGCCTTGATCCTGTTTGGGGTCACTGGGCGATAACCCAATACAAAACAAATAAATAATATGATATAATATTCAAGGCCCTTATGCCCGAATATAGATCCAGAGTTAATGTTTTTTCCACTCCCTCAGAACATTCCTAGGTATTAAAGAGTGGACTGAGGGCAGAGCACAGCCTTAGCTTGGAATGTCTTCTTTTTTCTTTACTTTAAATAAGATTACTAATGTTACCTGGAAACAGCTGGTGTGTCCATACATTAGAAGAGTGGCAAATTATTTTTTTGTTATTTGTTGTGCTATAAATACAAAAAATAGCTAATGTACCAGTGTTGGAGAAATAAATGAATATCCTTGAAATATGAGGCCATGCAATGGCAGTAAGATTTCACGACTGTGCTTCTTCCTTAGACCATCTGGCAAATCCAAATAACCTTTGGAATCTTTGGATTTGTGTACAAATTGAATATGAATAGAGACTTCACCACATTCCTAATGCATATGTATGTGTACGTACGCACACACACACACTTTATCTGGCCAAGATTATACCTCATGATTTTAGTTCTAACTAACCTAAAGGTAAACCCAATAACCTATACAGTAATTGTAAAATCCAAGGACAGAATTATATACACATAGAGTTTATAGATCTCCTGCGAAATTACAGCAACTAAAGTATCTGATAGGAAACAAAGAAGAGAACCAGATAACATGCAACAGCGTAATATAGTTAACGTTTAATTGGGATTCAGCAGGAACAAATGAACTGAATATTCTGATTTTATAAGCCAAAACGACGTAATCCTCTCTCACTTAGGCTACAAGTGAAATTTAATTACAATTTAAATCCTATCACTTAATTACCACACAATTTGGCACTAATATCTACTGCTTCTCCTGTTCTTCTGAAGAGAGGTTTTTGAAAATCAAGAATTGTGTGAAACAAGCAAAGCACTTGTGCACATATTTAACTTTAATCCCACTAACTCAGGTGTAAGCAAGAGCTTCTGCCTTGCTGGATTGGGCCCATCAGAAAGCATAGGGTCAGTTTTCCTTGAAAACAAAAGAGAGATTGTGATTAATCCACTGTTTACTGAATCTCTCTCCAAAGGTGCAATACAAATAGTAATTATTTGAAGAGGGTTCAGAGAAAAGCCACAAGAATGATTAAACTATTAGAATACATGCCTTATTAGTGGTAGACACAAAGAGCTCAACCTATTTAGCTTAACAAAGAGAAAGTCAAGAGTTGACTTAATTACATACAGTCTGTAATTCCATACAGGGAACAAATTTAATAATGAGCATTTCAATCTAGCAGACAAAGGTATAACATGATCCAATGTCTGGAAATAAGGTAAGTTTTTAACGGTGAGAGTAGTTAACCATTGGAACAATTTACCAAGGGTGGTCATGGATTTTCCATCACTGACAATTTTTAAATCAACGTTGGATGCTTTTCTAGAAGATAAACTCTAGGAATTATTCTGGGGAAGTTCTATGGCCTGTATTATACAGGAAGTCAGATTAGATAATAGTTCCCTCCTTCCAGCCTTGGAATCTATGAAAGTCAATAAGACTAACCATGGAGGGCATTTGGAAGAGGTGAGTTAAGGAGAGGAGGGGGGCATGATGAAATGAGCCAGGGCGCCAGACTCATGGGACTGTGTGAAGTGAAGTCTGGAGTGGACAGTAGAGGGGGTGGGGGATCACAAAGGAGCGGCTAGATTGTGTGGCATGGATACAGCAACAGGACAAGAGGGGACTGGAGATGTGAGCAGAGAAGTAGATGGGATCTAAATTGTACAGACCCTTGAGGGTAAGTAGCAGCACAGGGGCAGGCAAACTTTTTGGCCTGAGGGCCACATCAAGTTTCCAAAATTGTATGGAGGACCAGTTAGGGGAGGCTGTGCCTCCCCAAACAGCCAGGCATGGCATGGCCCGGCCCCGGCCCCCTATCCAACCCACCCTGCTTCTTGCCCTCTGATGGCCCCCCTGGGACCCTTACCCCATCTACCCACCCCTCCCAGACCGCCCCACCCCTTACTGCCCCACACCCCCCCATCCAACCCCCCCTCGCCTTCTTGACTGCTCCCCTGGGGACCCCACCCCCATTCAATCCCCCTGTTCCCCACCCTCTGACTGCCCCAACCCCTATCCACCCCCCCACCCCCTGACCACCAGCACCCCAAACTCCCCTGCCGTCTACCCAACCCTCTCTGCTCCCTGCCCTCTTACCGCACTGCCTGAAGCACCAGTAGCTGGCAGCGCTATAGCCGCGCCGCCCAGAGCACCAGGACAGGCCACCGTGCAGCACAGAGCACCGGGTCAGGCCGCGGCTCTGCAGCTGTGCTGCCTGGCAAGAGCTCGCAGCCCCGCCACCCAGAGCATTGCAGCGGCAGTGCAGTGAGCTGAGGCTGTGGGGGAGGGGGAACAGCAGGGGAGGGGCTGGGGGCTAGCCTCCCAGGCCAGGAGCTCAGGGGCCGGGCAGGAGGGGCCCGCAGGTCATAGTTTGCCCACCTCTGAACTAGAAGCTTGGATTTGATCTGATAGAAGCCACAGGAATGTGAAGATACCCAAAACAATCCACCTACAATCACCAATGCTGGTTCCTCAACACCCTGTTGAACTTTAAAAATGTTGGTTATTCAGCCCTCATCTCCAAGATATCGCTGGGCAGAAGTCTGAAGTCAGAGCCGGGTTACATGATGTGAGACAAGGCAGGAGCAGGCCTGGAACAAGGGGGTACAGGAGTGTTGTATCCACCAAGCAAAGTATTAACAACTTCAACAGAACTTTATTTACAGTGGAAGTCTCTTTTCCAAGCTGTAGCTGCACACTCTAACTCTCCCAGCCTCCTCAACTCCTCCCCCCTCCTTCCTATTTCCTGTCCTTTCAGACTCCCAACAGCCAGTGCTCCCAGTTCTAATAATCACATGCAGCATCTAAACACCACAAGGAGTTATCACAGACATGGGCAAATGCTTTGACCAGTTGCTGAACTGCTGTTGCTGCTGGGCTTAAGAACTGGTCTGCTGATGCTTCCAACCAATCAGGTGGTGTAGCCAATTAGGCAGACTAGTACAAGCCAGCTGCACTTGTTAGGTTGGCCAGAGACCGGATCTGCTGCAGGCCCTGATGCTGATTCCCTCTGTGTAAGTAATCTTTGAATACCCGAGTGCTCTTTATTCCTGTGCTGACAGGCCTAAAGCAGCCCTGGCTTTGAAAGAAGAAATGCAAGTGTTCTGTGCACAGTGCCAGAGCCTGCAGCACTTGTCAACTTCAAAGGAGCTGTTACCTTGCTGATCTTCCTGCTGGCAGTATGCACCTATCACTTCTCCTTCTGTGGGAACTGGCTTTAGACTCATGCACCCCTGAGAAAGGTTCGCTGGACAGCTTTCTTGTAGTGTTTTTGAGGCACTCTGACAGTCAACCATTCTTCGCGGCAGTCAGCCATTTCCCTCATCCATTTCTGGTTTAGTCAGACTCAGTCAGTCTTCACTGACTAAATTGGAAAGCTCCTCCTTCCCCCAGTGCTATAAACTGGACTTTGCAGCCTCCTGACCCCCAACAACAGATGGTTAATTTAGTGCCAAGTCAGAAACCTCATAATTGTGTCAAGTTTAAACAAACCTACTAGTCCAGGCTGATGCCATTTACCCACTGGAGACTCCTCAGTCTCACTACTTGTGCAGTGCCTGGCAGACTATGGGTTGTTGAAGCCTGAAGAGAGATGACCCTCTTTTCCAAGAGGCTCTCTTTTTAATTCAGCTAATGAAATATACAAAATATACTCAAGCTCAGGCCACGTGCTATTTTCAGCTGCTATGAAAGGGGCTGTTTGTTTGACAGGTTCAGTTCCAAACAAAAATGCCAGATTCACACACACAGTCTGTATCAATGTGAGAGAATATTCTAGAGTCACAGAGTCTGAACGGGGAAGGCCCAGCCTCCTGATATTATGATGTGGGGTGGCCAGTAATCCTGCAGTCTTCATAACCAGGACCCCAAGCAGCCACTTTTGTTTTTATCCTAGAGGACTACAACTTGCTTGTCCTTGACACTATTAATTCCAACAGTTTTTATTAACCCATGCTCTTCTGTGGCCACCAAAAAGAGTTCCACACAACATGCCAGGTTGGCATCTGTGTTTGAGCCCATCGTTTTTTTTAAAAAAAGTCTCTCCGTTTGTGCGTGTTTGCACACAATACCTACTAACACTAACAGAAGCTAGTGTGGGTACTTACGTCAGACTGATAATATAGCTTACAGTATATGACCTTTTTGCTGGGGAGGACGGGGAAGACACTGAACCTGGGAGGAGGCAAAAGTGGTTTAGATACAGGTGTCATTACAAGTAATGAAAAAAAACAAACAGAGCATCTGATATTCCTAAATGATTACTTTTATGTTACAATGAATGATAATTCAATGTTATAAGCCATCATCCTAAGCGAAAACTATGTTATAAGCAGTATGATGGTGCCCTCAAGTGGATGCAGAATATTAAGATACTTGATGTACTCCATTGTTACAGTGCTGTCTGGTTTTTAACTTCAATATTAAGTTGAGTGTAAGTGTAATTTGTGCCCACCTTTAAGGCCTGTTTACACTGCCAAAGTAGTAATTGGGCCTTAGTGTGAATGAGAATCAGGCCCAAAGAGTGTATAATTAAAAAAAAAAAAAGTTAATTAGTGGTGGAGTGAAAATTAGAAATTGAGAGCCACTTTCATCCATTTACCAATATAATTCTTTCTTTCCCAACCCTAGATGTTCCATTTCTTCTCTAGCCAACTTGCTTACATTAAAGCATTGCCCCCTGCAGCTATAACAAGGCTTTTTTATATAATTATTACTAGATTTAGAAAAGCTGATTGTGGTGTTGCACTCCTGCTGATTCAACCAGGCAAAAAGGAATCAGGAGGCTGTAGAGCCCAGCTGCAACTCAAAAGCCTTAGACATTGTTTTCCTTTCTAGATCTGGCACCTTTTCCCCATCTTTAAAACACCCACTTGACACCTAAGTGACTGGGCCCTATCTCTTGGTGATATGCCACCCAATCACTTCCTGGTGTCATTAGCTGTGAAACTCTCTGTCCTACTTCCATAAGTTTGCAGACATGAACTGAAACACCCTGCCTTTCAAACAGAACCCAGAGGGTTGTGATGGGCAAGTGTTCCTCTTCTCCAAAAACCTGCACATGTTGTGTTCCACAACATTCAGCCTGGTCACCTATCCTACTCAACAAGTATATGAAGCCACTGGGGGAGCTGCTAAGACAACACAAGCCAAAATCTCAGCAACACACACGATATCCATCTCTCTCTCTTTTTAATGACTGATGTCAACACCACCATCTTCTAGCTCCCTGGCAGAGATCAGCACCTATCAAGACCAAATGCAGACAAGAAAGGGGGGATACTTACCGGAAGAGAGAAGTACAGTAAAAGCTGTGTTATCCAGAATTTTACTAACTGGAAAGCTTTATAAACCGGCATTTCTGATCTTCATTGAAAGTCCGGTTGGTGCAGGGCCGGCAGGCTCCCTAGCTGGCTCCGCATGGCTCCCCAGAAGCAGCGACATATCCCTGCTGCTCCTAGGCGTAGGAATGGCCACAGGGACTCCATGCGCTGCCCCCGCCCCACCCCAAGCGCTGGCTCTGCAGCTCCCATTGGCTGGGAACTGTGGCCAATGGGATCTGTGGGGGCGGTGCCTGTGGGTGGAGGCAGCATGCAGAGCCACCTAGCCACGCCTGTGCCTAGGAGCAGCAGGAACATGTTGCCACTTGCAGGGAGCTGCCCGAGGTGAGTGCTGCCCGGATCCAGCAACCCAAAACCCCTCCTGTGCCCCAACCCCCAGCCCTGAGCCCCCTCCCACACCCAAACTCCCTCCCAGAGCCCGTGCCCCGCACCCCCTTCCGCAGCCCAACCCCCAGTCCTGAGCCCCTCCCGCACCCAAACTCCCTCCCTCTTAATGAACCAGAATTTTTGACTTACCGGGACCCCCATTTCCCCAACATGCTGGATAACAAAACTTTTACTGTACTTGGAAAAACTTGCCTCCTTTATAACATCCCCTCTACAGAGGGCTCCAGCCAACTGTTCATAAAAATTGGTTCACGCATTCAGGGTTTGGTTTGGTTGTGGACTCCTCAATACTTTTGGACACTCAAATAGTCACAATTGCAACAAACACCCAGTTCTGCCTGCAGTTGGTCAGAAGCCTGTGCCCCAACCTATAGGACACAGATGTGGCCATAGCGATCCATTCATCTCTGATTGCCAGACTTGACTACTGCAACTTATTGCATCTAGGAATGAAACCTCACCCCCCAAAGCTCCAGTTTGTACACAATACAGCAAAGTGTCTCCTTAGCAACGCGTCGCCATGACCACATCACTCCAGTCCTCTGCTGTCTGCACTAGATCCCCACTGAAAGCAGAGTCCAGTTCAAGCCCTAGTTACTTGAGAGGTATCCTCTCTTTCCATGACCATGACCTTCCAAAACAGCTACATTCCACTGCAAACAATGAAAATGTCTCTAGAGGGAGAGACATGAACCCTGGAGACAGAACTTTCATGGGAGCCAGACAGAACTCGCTGCTGTGAGAGGCAAGAATGATGTCAGGCCCCAAGTGTTCAAAAATAAATATAAACATTATTTCTTTGACTTAGCTTCTCCCCAATAGCTCTTCACACACACAGAAATTTTTAAAAAATCCCTTAAAAATAATGTCTGCTGTGTCTTTTTTCAAGCTGATTCAATACACATGTGGAGAGAGCTTAATTGAACTATTTGTTTCTTTAATTACTAAGAGGAACTCAAGTACAGTTTATGGCTCTCGGCACAGAGCACTCGCTATCTAGAATTACTTAGTAGTTATGTAGCATTACTCTTCAAAGCACTTTACAGCTTTAACAAACCTCAGGAAGTTAACTTCAGCTTAGTTTTATTTCTCGCCTTTGGCTCCAGAGAAAACAGGCCAAGAGGAAACTCTCATTGTTATTGTATGCAGTTCCAAGAGACCTCAAGGGTGAAGCTAAAATCAATATTAACCTGTGCCAGAAAGTACCTCAATGTAAATGCCACTCTGTTGACTGTTAAAATTACAAAAGCCTCAACTTCAGAAGAACCAAATTACACCACTTTCAAGGAGAAAAGTGTGAACATATTTTGGGCAAACAGAATGCATAAGACCCCATCTGAGTGCACCCATGTTTTTTGTAACCAGATTGTGCCATGCTCATCTGGTCTGATAAATACGGTTGATTTGTATTCACACATAGTAACTATGTTCACAGCTCACTTATATGTCAACCATGTCTGTGCATCAACACCCAACCTGTGTTTATATCAGTGCTTTCTAGGAAAATATGGTTTATCCCATTGGGCATCATCATGGAGTGGACATGTGCACACATGGCAAAATGTGAGGCAATGAATTCTGGGATGTCCAGCTGTGCAGAGAACTCTGAAGAGGGAGGAATAGTCAAACCATTTACACTGGCATGGTTAGGGGGCTTCTTTATACATCAAAATTGGTTACTTGAATACAGCCATGGGCCAACAGAGGTGGTGCAGGGGTAAATCAGTGTTATCCGTCATTATTACTAGTGTAACCCTTCTGCCCATCTAAGTTGGCAGCAACAAGGGCCGGGTTCTGTATCTAGGGGTTCCGTTTCAATAACACAATGCAAAACCGGCTCGAGCCCCCACCCAGTGACCTGGGACAATTACATACCACCCCCCTGGGTACCTCTAAGAGGCAATACTTCCCCTCTCGCAAGCACGGAGTCTGAGTGTAGCAGAAAATGTTTAATAACATGAGGTAAACGACATCAGCATAAAATTGGAAAAACACCACAAACAGGATTCATAACACAAACCATGAGCAAAACCCACCCCAGCAAATTGGGCCGTGTCCTTTCCCTTTGGTTCTTGAATCCAGCAACCCAAAAATCACCCAGAGTCCCCAAAGTCCAACACCCCCAAAGTCTCTTGGGTCCAGCAACCACCCAAAGTCCCAAAAGTCCAACAACCCCCAAAGTCTCTGTCCCTGGTCAGTGCAGCCCCAGAGTAAAGGGGGGGGGGGGGCACACAGGGTGTTAAGGGGCACCTTACGTGATCCGAGGCTGGCCAGCCGGCTGTTTCTCCGTGGGGGTTCTGCCGCAGCCTTCACCACGAGCCAGTCCACTTTCCTGCCATCCCACGAACTGCTCTGCTCTACGAGCTGCTCCGCTCACCGACCTGTGAGCCGTTCCAGCCACCCCCGCACATGGCTCCGCTCACCGACCTGTGAGCCGCTCCAGACGTCCCCGCAAACTGCTCCGCTCCGCTCACCGACCTGTGAGCCGTTCCAACTGTCCCCGCAAACAGCTCCGCTTGCCGTTCCTTGGGCCGCTCCAACCGGCCCCACGCCGCTTGCTGCTCCTCCAGTCGTCCCCACAGATTGCTCCGTCAGCTGCTGAGCAATATAGCTTCAGGCTCCCCCACTAGTTAACACAGCACTCAGTGATCTCAGCTCTTAATAACTTTAGCTCTTTTGTGATTTCAGCTCTTAGCGATTTCAGCTCATATAGTAGGGGAGCCCCAGTGCTGGTGCACCATTGGCCCAAAGTGAATTCAGCTCAGCAGCCTGTAGCTAGACTCCTAAGGGAATCAAAGTTAGCTCTGACATTCAACAGTGGAGAGAGGAGGCAGTGCAATTGGTGTTTCAAACCCTCAGAGGGGGCCCATACCATCAGGTACAAATACCTGTCCCCATCCTCTCTCAATTCACTGGGTTTTGTAACCCATGCCCCTTGTCACGCAAGTGCTACTTAGGTAATGGTGAAGGACTCACTCAGTCCTTCTGTCATACAACTGTTCCACTGGCCTTGATTCACAGAATCAGGGTAACAAAACTTTATTCTTCCTGCCCCAATAACAGAGAAACTGGGGATCCCACACCAGCCAATGTAACCACTTTCAGTTGCTGCTGTTTCATGCCAGGCGAGTGGGTGTGCCTATGCAAACAAGATTAGCCCCTGGAGTTCTTTTCCACACTCGCCATAATTCACCACCAGATGTCAGGGTAGAGCTCATCCTGACTCTGCTTACACTAGTAGAGTATTAGCTCAGCGTTATACATATTTTACAGCCAAGCTTAATACCAGCTAAATCAATGCGTGGTTACAAACTCAGTTAAAAGTTATAGTGCAGATGGAGCCTGAAGGTGAACTTTTATACACTGGAGCAAATTTGAAAAAGAAATGAGTCATGCCACAGGCTTGGAGATAGAGCTGTTAGAGAATTTCAAACACAGGCAGCACCAATGCATTCATTCCTGCACAAAAATGCACTTTGACCCTGTTCTGGAGATCCCTTCCAGAGGAAAAAGTTAGTAATCTCTCTATACCCTTTTGGTGCTGTACCTCAGCTGAGACTACTAGTTAATGGCAATGGTTTTGCAGTGGACATCATGCGAGCCAAACACCCAGTCCCTTTACCACACCCCTGTTTCCCACAAACTTTCAGAAGAGTTTCTCTTTACCTCTTCCCTTCTTCCTCCCTACCCTCAGGTGTGGGCTTGTGGTAGCAGCACCCAAACTGTGTGACCAAGCTTCTGGAAATTCAAAGGCTACACCTAATTTGCATAGTAATTCACATTGTACACCCAGGTACATTAGAAACAAGCAAACGTTCTCCTTTCATCTCCCCTTTTCTGCCAAAGAACCACAGTAGTCAGGGACATGAATACATAAAGTCCTGTGAAGCAGTTCAACTCTAATGTCTGCAATATTCTGTTTGGGCAATATTGTTATGAAGTGGCCGGTACGTATGAATACCACTGCCTTCTGCTAGATAAAAGCATCACTGCTCAGCTGTACACTAGAGGTCCTTCACAGATAACATCCAATAGACATTTTTGTTTAGCTGAAAGTGTACGACAAGGGATGTAGTTTTGGAACAGGATGAGATTTGTTCCTGCCACTGTGAAGTTGCAAGTACTTCTGGCATGTAGCACAGTGACAACCAAGAGAAGAGATAGAAGTCTTAGCTCTCATCTCTTAGCTGTTCCTAGGTCAGCACATATTTTTTCTAGTATTGTCTCCTATACTGCCTGAACATTTTAATCATCACCTGGTTGGCATGCTAACCCGGTACAGGTTGTCTGCCATGTATTTCAACGTTGCTGGACACAGAGAGATGTACCCGCTTGAAGCTTCTGCGTTTATCCATTGTTTTATTCATTTCTCTCTCCTCTTCCATTTTCTCCCTTTCTTATGTTCTCTCAAATCTTCCCTCCTCTCTGCCTCTCCTGCAGCCTTTTCCTCCTCCTCTCTTCTGCTTAGGATCCCTAACCCGGGTCCTCTCATCTATCTTTCCCTTTATGCCACACACAAATCACTCTCCTTGTGCTCTTCCCATCACATCTCATTTCTCATTCCCAAGTATGCCACTTCACCCTCTCACAACTGGTTTGTTTCCTGATCAGAAGAATGGTGTCTGACCCACTCTTGCTACCCCATTTTCCTCCAAGATACACATCAGGACACCAAACTACATGGGCAATAGATACTTTATTATTTTAAAGAATAAAACAGCATCAAAACAACCCTCTTGGACATGAGGAAGCAAGGAGGGATGACTTTTTTTTGAAAAATTTGAGACAGCAAATTTGAATGGCTAAGATGACTGGTTATTTAATATTTACATTACAGCAGCAACCAAAGACCTCCACCTGAGATCAGGGCCCCACTGCGTTAGGCACTCTACAAATACTGTAGATGCTGTAGTAGGAGACAGTTCTTTCTCCAAAAAGCTTACACTCTGAGTAGACAAGACAAAGGAGGTGAGGAGTAACAGAAATGCAAGAGAGGAAGTAAATTATCCAAGGCCACAAAGCAGGTGAGTAGCAGTGCCACAAACACAACTCAGGTTTCCTTACTCTTATGTGGTCACTTGTTTCACTGTAATTATTTTTTATCATAGTTTTCAACAAATACAAGAGCGTATGATAGGTTAGTACAACTAGGCGAATCAGGATATATGAAGTGTACGTACGTACCTTCGTTTTCAGGGAGGGGAGGGTTATTTAATTTTTCCCAGGAATTTATCAGTGTTTATTACCATAACAACAAAACAGCAGGTGAAAAATCAGTGCAAAAAACTATTAATAATTTGTCTGGGTAAATATCAGGGTTTATTTTGGTGGACGGAAAGACAGGGGGAAAAGTATTCAGTATAGATTAATGCTTTGAATTGCGTTCATCAATGTGGTTTGCTGCAGAACTATAACAGCACTCAAAACACATCACCTCTGAATTTAAGAAAACAATATATCTCTAGTCTCCAAATAAAACTTTTCATTTGAATTAACAGTTTACTGCTGTCGCCTTAGAACTATTAGCCTATTGTGACAAAGTTCCTCCTCTATCTTGGTGGGTCTTGCACTTATTGGCGGATTTTCTTGCCTCAGAGATTCACCATGTGGGTTGGGGAACAGCCTAGAGACCTTCCCCTCTGGAAGAACCCACAGTCCAGGTCAATTGGGAGGTTTGGGGGGAACCCAGACCCGCCCTCTACTCCAGGTTCCAGCCCAGGACCCTGTGGACTGCAGCTGTCTATAGTGCCTCCTGTTACAGCTGCATGACAGCTACAACTCCCTGGGCTACTTCCCCATGGCCTCCTCCAAACACCTTCCTTATTCTCACCACAGGACCTTCCTCCTGGTGTCTGATAACACTTGTGCTCCTCAGTCCTCCAGCAGCACACCCTCTCACTCTCAGCTCCTTGTGCCTCTTGCTCCCAGCTCCTCACACTCACACCACAAACTGAAGTGAGCTCCTTTTAAAACCCAGGTGCCCTGATT
Source organism: Terrapene triunguis (assembly GCF_002925995.2). Lineage (NCBI taxonomy): Eukaryota > Metazoa > Chordata > Testudines > Emydidae > Terrapene > Terrapene triunguis. The sequence continues at coordinate 25,748,694 of NW_020664393.1, forward strand.
AGCCTGCCGTAATTGATTCTAGCAGCTTCTTCTTAATTGGCTCCAGGTGTCCTAATTAGCCTGCCTGCCTTAACTGGTTCTAGCAGGTTCCTGATTACTCTAGTGCAGCCCCTGCTCTGGTTACTCAGGGAACAGAAAACTACTCATCCAGTGACCAGTATATTTGCCCTCTACCAGACTCCTGTACCCCACTGGTGTGGGTCTGTCACACTATAGATATTTACATTTAATAATTGGGCCACATCATTTGCAGCGCATACACTCAACTTCATCCTTTTCTCCTGTTTTTGTTTTGTTTAAAACTTTCGAATACTTCCTTGTGTTCTGAAACATATTCTGATACAGATTTTCGTTTTCTTCCCATTTTAGTGGGTCAGATCTTTAAACTGTTATCTGCTAAAAGCTTGAAATGTGCATGTGGTGGGCGTGAGATTCATCAGTACATTCAGATGCGCACGGACTTCAGAGCTTGCATGCATGCCTGTTTGTTTATTGTATCTTCTAGACTAATACATCGCCTTACTTCAACAGGCAGCATTGCATATACACACAGACTAATGTATCATCATAATACATATATCTCATGCAATGTGTTGTATTTTCTTAATAAAACAAGTTATTTTTTATATATTTGAATGACACAGAAGTAGGGTGAAAATTGGAAAAAATGAATAATACTTTTCGTAAAACCTGAGAATTTTTCGGTAAAAATTGGTTCAAACTGAAAACAAAGGGGCTTAAGTTTAACTAAGTAACAAGCAACCATGAAAAGTCTTCGTGCTTTTACTCAGCCACATCATTCACACATCTCAAAACAAGCACAGAGAGGCTTAAGAGCTCTTTTTGTTAATGTGAGAGGTGAGGCAAGTGAGCTGATTAATATTTAAACATTGACTTTTTCAATATATTTATCAACTGTTCAGACTTTTGGCACAGCAAGCCCTCTTTCAATTGCAAGAGCCGCCCAGATTTTAGCAATCCATCTGATTCAAGCTGGCGTGTACTGATTGCACCATTCTGTGGCTATGACTGTGGAGTGAGGAATTGAGGTGAAGTGTCAGATTTTATCTTAGTTCTTATTTCAAAAATTCTCAGGCAAGCATATAGGGGAAATAGGATAAAGTGTTTCCTGCTTTATTGTTTATATTTGTATTACGGTTCTATATTCTTGGTACATTTTCACTACATGTGAGAAGAGCTGCTCGTGGCCCTATTGCATCTTCTCCAACATTTATCTAACGCCAAGCTTCCAACTTTATTCAATTCAAATGGAGTAAGATAAGAAGTATATGCAATCTGGAATTATCAATTGAGTCAGTTGTGCATAGATATTTTGCAAATATGCCTAAAAATAGCCAGGTTTTGTGCAGAACAAGATGCACTCTTGTCAGGACCTCATGATTATTTCATTGAGGGTGGATTGGAAGGGTTGCAAGTATTCATTTGGAATGAATTTCCTCATTATTAGTCACTTGCATTCAAGCAACACAAGAGAAGCTATTTATCAGCAGTGAAAGAGGTCTAAACTGCAAGTATTAATAAAAAGGAAGTGCCTGTTTTATCCTTATTTTTAGGTTAGTTCACATATCTGAGGCCCCAGTTTTGCAGACACCTAGGCACATATGTGAACCATACACGTTGAGTTCAATGGGACAACTCACATGGGTTGAGTTATACAAGTATGTGTTTGTAGTCTTGGCAACTAAGTGCTTGAGAGATGGCACAAATTTCTTCATTGGTCTGATTTTGAGTTTATCAGGCTGCCCAGTTGGCACCATTATTACCCATCTTATTCTCCATTGAGCTGGTGTATGAGGAAGCCATGCTTAGAAAATGGGAATATAGTTTAGATTTTCTTCCAGAGTCATTAGTTCCATAGTTCCATTAGTTCCAGATGTTGCCAAAGATTTTTTTAACAAAGAAAAGCATAGAGCAGCAGGAGGTAAAGATACAAGTATGGTAAGGAAAGGCCTCCTCTCACCTTCTTCTGGACTATTTTTAGGGACTCCAGACTTTTGTTATTTTTGATCCTGAGAGACATTCTGACCAGACCAGACCAGCGAGGAGGGCTCAGCTGACATCACCACCCTGGCTCCAGCTGAATCTCAACCACCACATCGGATGAAACAGGATTGGACTTTAACAGCAGCCACAACAGCAGAAGCTCCAGCCCATTTCCACAAGAATTCAGAAAACCCCCGTTCAGCTGCCCCCAGATCCTATAGGTGCCTAAATAAGCCTGACACCTAAATTTTTGCAGTTACGGTTCCCTAGGTGTGTTTCTGCCTCTGAGTATGTGCACTGTAGCTCCAACATGAGGCACAAACTGTGGGAAGATAGAAGTTCCTCCACCTAATTTGCCTGTGGGGCTCAATCCAGTAAGCAGGCTCAGGGCTCAATGACTGGCTCCAATGGGTAGGTGAGGGGGGGTAGAGAGCTTACCCAAATTGGTTGGGGGGGGAGCAGGGGAAGAGGGGAGACCTCCCTCATAACAAAAAAGTCATTGAAAGAAGGGGGCGGGATCTTGGTTCTCTCATCTGCCAGATGAGCACTCTAACAGGCAACAGAGTCATTCTCATGCTTGCTGTCTCTGTGTGGCCCAGTGACTCACTTATTCAAAGTTGAACAGCTTTACCAGGAAAATATCCCATCATGTAGTGGTTAGAGCACTCACCTGAGAGGTGGCAGATCTCTGTTCAAATCCCTTCTCCTCTCAGGTCCAGGGGGGACTTGAACCAGGCAGTCTCCCACATTCCTAGTGAATACCCTAACTACTGAGCTAAAGGTTATGTGGGAGGTCTCCTGCCCCCTCCCTTCTTGATAAAATGACATAGGCGCCAAACACCAAGAAAGCGTTTTCAGCGGGGAACCCCAAGCAGAAGGAGGCATCTCCATATAGCCTGGACTTAGGCACCCATGTCCAAGGGGATGGGGGTTTAGCATACACCCTTTGCCTTGACAACTCCCATTGGCTAACTTAGGTAAGGAGCATCCTGGCTTCTGTGAATCCCATTCTGAGGCACCTATCTCTCCCCATTCATTGTATAGGGAACCTAGGTGCCTAACCCAGGCTTTGTGCATTCCAGTGATTGTCTAGGCTCTTCAAAGATACGTATGGAAATGCTCAGCACCACCACGCCTAAGTTCCTTTGTGAATCTAGCCCTTAACTTTTGCCTCCGTTTCCATAAGTGCAAAATGGGAATATCAGTTCTCACCCTACCGCCTCCAGTTTTTGTGAAGCTTAATAAAATCTCAGTTCAAGGTAACAAGATCCTTGCATGAAAAACTCTATAGAAGTACCGTACCCAATATCCAATATGTAATATTAGACATTTACCACTATACATATGGTGTATTCAATGACAAAAGTAAGACATTACCTGTTTGAAAGAGTACGGAAGGACTGGTTTTTACAACTGTGGTTTAATTTATATGACAAGTTGGGTAATTCTATGTGCCAACTAGGTAACTGCACTTGTAAAGTGGCCAGTTTTGCCTCTAACTGGCCAACTGTATGCACAAAGTTCCCATTTTTAGACAAAATTAAAAACAACCCAGGTCCTCAGTTGCCCATGATAAAAGTAAAACAGTTTTACTGGAGAAGTGGATAATAGTCAGTAGGAAACATGTCAGACAAATTACATGAAGGGTTTTGTTTTTATAAATTCATCTGAGTCTTTCGATTGAATGAGCAAAGAAGTTTTCTAATCTAGAATTTTTGTAGAGATTTTAATGTCTGAATGTAGGAGGATGTAGAGACAGAAAACTGGGACGATTCTTCTAAAGCAGGGGTGGGCAAACTTTTTGGCCCGAGGGCCACATTGGGGTTGCAAAACTGTATGGAGGGCCAGGTAGGGAAAGCTGTGCCCCCCCAAACAGCCTGGTCCCTGCCCCATATCCGTCCCCTCCCACTTCCTGCCCCCTGACTGTGGCCCTTATAACCCCCGACCCATCCAACCGCCCCTGCTCCTTGTCCCCTAATCACCCCCTCCCGGGACCCCCCGCCCCATTTATATGACAATTTGGGTAATTCTATGTGCCAACTAGGTAACTGCACTTGTAAAGTGACCAGTTTTGCCACCCCCTATCCAACCACTCCTGGTTCCCCGTCCCCTGGCCCCTATCCACATCCCCGCCCTCTGACAGGCCCCCCGGGACTCCCACACTTATCCAAACCCTCGTTCCCCGTCCCCTGACCGCTCCACCCAGAACCTCTACCCCATCCAACTGCCCCTTGCTCCCTGTCTCCTGACTGCCCCTCAGGAGCCCCCACCCCTTATCCAACTCCCCAGCCCCCTTACCATGCCGCTCAGAGCAGCATGTCTGGCAGCCGCGCCACCTGGCTGGAGCTAGAGACGCTGCCGCTCTGCTCGGCAGGAGCGCGCAGCTCCGCCGCCCGGAGCGCTGCCCATGCAGCTGTGTGGCTGGGGGAGGGGCCACAGCGGGGGAAGGGCCGGGGGCTAGCCTTCCTGGCCGGGAGCTCAAGGGCTGGGCAGGACGGTCCCGTTGGCCGTAGTTTGCCTACCTCTGTTCTAAAGAGAGAAGGTGGGTGAGGTAACATCTTTTATCGAACCAACTTCTGTTGGTGAGAGAGACAAGCTTTTGAGCTTACACAGAGCTCCTCTTCAGGTCTGGGAAACTTAATCGGCGTGTCACAGCTAAATACAATGTGAAACAGATTGTTTAGCATAGATTTTTCTAAGCTGTTTGTTTCTTACTTGTTCATTCAGAGAGACATTCAATATTGATGGTAGTAGGTGATTTCTAATTCTCAGACTCAGGTGGTTCTGGTGATTTCATAATTAGATTTGTTTTATAACTACTAAAAGCCTATCTACTGCAAGGGGGATGTCAAGCATATTTCTCAGTGGAGTTCAGGGGCAGGAGGCTATGGAGGAATAAAAAAGCAACCTTGTCAATTAAGACTTCAATGGCAGCAGTACTGGCTTTGTGCTGTGACTGTCCTTTTTGATAGAAATTATTCAGCTCTATGTGTGGTGGCCTAATTATTTGTGGCTTTACTAGTTATATTAAATTAAGCCAGTTTCTTTCTTTGCAAGGTAAAGAATATATCACTTTGACCCTTCCTAGTAGCAGCATTTAGTCAAATAAAGGTATGCTCTTTGGTGTGAAAGGTGGGCAACATTTGACTTAGACTCAGATTTTAAGGCCAGCAGGGGCCATCATGATCATCTAGTCTGACCTCCTGCACATCACAGTGCCACAGACCCTCACTCACCCACTCCTGTAATAGACCCAAAACCTCTGGCTGAGTTACTGAAGTCCTCAAATCATGATTTAAAGACTTCAAGTTACAGAGCATCCACCACTTACACTAGTTTAAACCTACAAGTGACCCATGCTGCAGAGGAAGGCAAAAAAAAAAAAAAAAACCCCAAGGTCTCTGTCAGTCTGATCTGGGAGAAAATTCCTTCCTGACTCCAAATTTGTGATCAGTTGGACCCTGAGCATGTTGGTGAGACCCACCAGCCAGACACCTGGGAAAGAATTCTCTGTAGTAACTCAGAGCCTCCGCATCTAGTGCCCCCATCACTGGCCATTGGGGATATCTGCTTCTAGCAGTTGCAGATCAGCTACATGCCATTGTAAGCAGTCCCGTCATACCAACTCCTCCATAAACTTATCAAGCTCAGTCTTGAAGCCAGTTAAGTTTTTCCCCCCCACTACCCCCCTTGGAAGGCTGTTCCAGAACTTCTTTCCTCTGATGGTTAGAGACTTTCGTCTAATTTCAAACCTAAACTTGTTGATGGCCAGTTTATATTCTTTGTTCTTGTGTTCACATTGATGCTTTACCTAAATAACTCCTCTCCCTCCCTGCTATTTATCCCTCTGATGTATTTATAGAGAGCAACCATATCTCCCCTCAGCCTTCTTTTGGTTAGGCTAAACAAGCCAAGCTCCTTGAGTCTCCTGTCATAAGGTAGGTTTTCCATTCCTCAGATCATCCTAGTAACCCTATTCTGTGTCTGTTCCAGTTTGAATTAATCTTTCTTAAACATGGGAAACCAGAATTTCACAGTATTCCAGATGAGGTCTCACCAGCGCCTTGTATAATAGTACTAACAACACTTCCCTATCTCTACTGGGAATTCCTCACCTGGTGAATCCTAGGACTGCATTAGCCTTTTTCATGGCTGCATCACATTGGTGGCTCTGTCATCCTGTAATCAACCAATACACCCAGGTCTTTCTCCTTCCTGTCACTTCCAACTGATATGTACCCAGTTTATAGCAAAAATGATTAATTCTCCATTGATAGCAAGCAAGTCAAAACCATGATTTTTGATACTCCACTGCATTACGTTAGTTATTATAAGGGACTTTAGCAGAATGTGACCCTGAATCTCTTATTTGTGCTGAGTAGTACCTTCCTGCATAAGTATTGCAACTGATTGCAGTGGGGGCAGGCAGACAGAATGTAGTCCTGAATTAAAAATAATCAGTAAATCCAGATATTATTGAGCTTTGCCTTTTAAACACACATTATCTTTCCATTTACTTAGTTTATTGTAAACATGGATCTGCACTACCCTGATATTAACTGAAGTAGCATTAAGCCATCTGCCATTAGTTCCAACGTGGGAATTAATAGACATGGTGACATCAAGAACAAGTTATATTCTTGCCTAGCCGTTCCCAGTTATTTTCTTTCCCAGACTTACAGAGAGTTACTGTCTTGGATGACATTTATTATAGCCTTGAGGGCTGAGAACGGGGGAGGTTGTGGTGCTTTATGGGTATTTTGCAACCTTAAGAAAGGGCTGCTACCTGGTAGTTATGCTTCCCCACATTAACAGATTGAGATTTTCTGACTTATAATAATGCAAATTTAGATTATCCAAGGATATTGGGCACTGTGTGTTTTTCACACTAGCAAAAACTAGTTAAAATGCAGACCTCCATTATAATGTCCTTTTTTTTTTTTTTAATCCTTTCAATCTGAAGTGTCCTATGCTTAGTCACAGGCCAGCAGTTTATGTCTGTCCTTATTGAAAGCTAATTGCTATATTTATTTTTGAATTATGGGAGGCCATTTTCGCTTACCGTTAATTCAAAAGTGGCAGAACAGAAGAACACCAGAAAATGGAAGCTGATTAGGCCTCTCAGACAAAATGAGCTGGTTAAGCATGAGAGATAAAAACAGTTATTTCAGGTAAAAACTTATTAAAAGAAGCTGCTTCCAAAGAAGGTCAGTGGGCATCTGCTACAATCTTAGCACTGTCCAGTGAAACTTTTCCTTCTCTATAACACTGGAAAGATCACAGGGATAATTACATACTCTACATCAGTACAGTGTAAAGGGGGCCCAGGGTGGTGGGTCAGGGGAGTTCTATGATACCCCAGTTCCAGGTGGCACACCAGGGGGAACCGGTCACAAGTATAACTAATGCCAATCAACATGGGTTTATGGAAAATAGATCCTGCCAAACTAACTTTATATCTTTTTTTGGTGAGATTACAAATTTAGTTGATAAAAGGTAATAATGTTGCTGTAATATACTTTGAATTGGTACAGTATGACTTTTTTATTAAAAAACTTCAATGGTATAAAAACTAACATGGTGCACACAAAATTAAATAGATTAAAAAACTGGCTAAACGGTAGGTTCTCAAATGTTATTGTAATGGGGAATGTTCACCGAACAGGTATGTTTCTAGTGGTGTCTAACAAGCATTGGTTCTTGGCTCTATATTATTGAACATTTTTATCCAGGACCTGGAAGAAAATATAAAATAATCACTGATAGAGTTTGCAGATGACACTAAAATTGGGGGAATGAAGGGGTCAGGTCATTGATACTGAGTGATCTGGATCGCATGGTAAACTGGGCACAAGCAAAAGAGTAGTTTTAATATGACTAAATGTAAATGTATACATCTAGGAACAAAGAACGTGAGCCATATTTACAGGATGGGGGAAATCTATCCTGGGAAGCAGTGACTCTTAAAAAGATTTGGGGGATAATCAGCATGAGCTCCCAGAGCGACACTGTGGACAAAAGGACTAATGCAATCCTTGGATGCATAAACAGAGGAATCTCAGAGAAGTTATTTTACCTCTGTATTTGGCCATGGTGTGACTGCAGCTGGAATATTGTGTCCAATTAGAAAACATATCTTAAATTGATAGACTCAATCTGTTTAGCTTAACAAAGAGAAGGTCAAGGGGTGACTAGATTACAGTCTGTAAATGCCTACAAATATTGATAATGGATTCATTAATCTAGCAGTCAAAGGTATAACATGATCCAGTGGCTGGAAGTTGAAGCTAGACAAATTCAGTCTGGAAATAAGGTGTAAAGTTTTAATAGTAAGGGTAATTAACCATTGGAGCAATTTACCAAGGGTCTCCACCACTGGCAATTTTTATACTAAGATTGGATGCTTTTCTAAAAGAAATGCTCTAGGAATTATTTTGGGGAAGTTCTATGTCCCCTGTTATACAGGAGGTTAGATAGATCACAATGGCCCTTGCAGTGTTGGAATCTATGAATTTTATGCTGACTAATTTATGCTTCTTTTTGCAATTTCTAAGATGTTAAACAATAAAAAAGCCTACTTATGTTCCATCACCCAGGTACAGTCACCACAGTGTAAGACATATGCTTCTTTCTGGTTAAACCAGTATTACAGAATAACCGTTTCCAGCCAGACAGAAGCAAAGAGGTGTGACCAGAACTCCATCTAAATAAAGATAAAAACTTTAAAGTTCATATGTTGTTTATTCAAGTAATAATATTGAAGCAAAGGCAGATTTTTCCCTTTAACAATAAAAGCAGAAAAAGAAAATGAAGGGGAAACCCCCCCCCCCCAATCAATGCAACCTTAAGATTTTGAACTTAAAACAAAGGATTAGGAAAAGAGCTTTGATGCCTCATCACTAGATCACTCATATTTCATACACGTTAGGTATACGTTCAGTAGATACACAAACTCACCACAGAATGGGCTTCACTGAAGACTACTGACAATGCTAAGCATCCCTGGTGCAAAGAATTCAGGACAAGCCCTGTCTCATCTTAAGATGAGTTTGTACAAAATGCAAGTACTCCCATAGATAAAAATCAGAAGCTCTGTCTCTCTCATTGTTTCTTGCCTACGAATGAAGATTAAGAGTAGCCCTGTGACATAGAACTGCAGGGTGAATGTTCCACCAGGCACTTACTAGGAGACATCCAACTGAGGAATCAAGGTTTCTTAGAGTCTATTCAACAACTAGTGGACTAGATAAAGTCTAGACAGAGGACAGATTCTGTCTGTCACTGTGCAGGTAACAATGATCCCAACACAATAAGGGGATGGGAATCAACTGATGCTTGGATAGGAAATGCCATTCTAGGCATCTAAAAACTGCTCTTATAATAGTAATAATTAATTTAAAAGTATACATCCTGGGATCTCAGATCAAGTGAACCACCTATATTATGATTCCAATCAGGAAATCACAAATTGAATGGTTCTACATTAGGCTATCATCATAACTTGGTTGGTATGTTATCACACAATCTTGCAAGGAGTGCTTACAGTACATGGGTCACTGAACACTTACGACAATAACGCAAATGCAGAGGGAAAGAGTATTTTGGTCTCTAAGAGTCAAAAATGAATTATTTACAGATTTCTCCAAGCTGCATGGAATCAGTCAACATTCCTTTGGCGGTATGCAATTGGTTAAAGCAATAGATCCTTTAAAAGAGGTAGTTAACACTGTAAGAGACAGCAGGTTGGTGGCATTCTATCCCTTTCAATGTGAAAGGCCTTTCTTTGAGGTGGTCAAACTCTAGTTTTGACCCTTGGGTTCGATTCCTGACTCTGACATCTGGCCTTTGACTCCAACTCTGACTCTGGGCTTCCATTCCTGGCTACCAACTGCTAGGCATGACTGCCCATGTCCCAGTCCCTGACACTTGGTGAACCAATGGGAAATTTTGGCATATGTGTTCGTTGGTTAAGCAGCAGAGGGAGATTCTTCAGTGGGTCTGCTTGGCTTACCACATATAGACTGATGCTGCTGATGGTGTTATAGGGTAATTGTCTTGACAACAGGTTTTGATGATGCTGTCCTCAGTGTTAAGGAGATTAGGGTTGCTCTGCAGTGTCAGGGAGCTTCAGATTAGAACATAAGAATGGCCATACTGGGTCAGACCAAAGGTCCATCCAGCCCAGTATCCTGTCTACTGACAGTGGCCAAAGCCAGGTGCCCCAGAGGGAGTGAACCTAACAGGTAATGATCAAGTGATCTCTCTCCTACCATCCATCTCCACCCTCTGACAAACAGAGGCTAGGGACACCATTCCTTACCCATCCTGGCTAATAGCCATTAATGGACTTAACCTCCATGAATTTATCTAGTTCTCTTTTAAACCCTGTTATAGTTCTAGCCTTCACAATCTCCTCAGGCAAAGATTGTTGCACCATTCCTTCAGGAAGCTTTAGTCAGTTGTCTGACAACAGCCTCAACATCATTCCTTGGGAGTAGGAAGTGCTAGTGGATAGAATGCAAAAATCTATTATCTAATAAATTTCTGTTAATAGCTTCTCTCTGAATTCATCATCAGTGCCCACCTGTGAAATTTGAAGGTGGTCCAATGCTGTTTCTGAAGACTCCAGGACTAAGCCCTGCCTCCCCCCATCAGCTCAGGCTACCAGAAGGATTCTTCCCAATCTGTAGAAATACTCCAACACTCATTATTAACATTAAGACCACAAACTTGATATATTAGTTAACCTTAAGGCAGTTCTATGTCTAATTCTCCCTTTTGAGGAAAAAATTCAGTTACAAATTGCATTCCAACTGTATCAGAGAAGCCTAACAGTGACTATATCTGTGGATAATACAATATTGCTGCCAGGTAGAACCGAGCTAAAAGAAAGGCCAGAGTGTCTCAGCTGCAGCAAATAATGAAATATCTTTGGTATTAGGGCATGCACTGGGTCTAGGCCACGTTGGGCTGCCCAAATTAAGATCGCCAATGACCTCAGCATGAATCATTTAGGGAACTGAGTGCTTTATCCATCTAGTTTTTGAAGAGCTCCATCCCCTCTGTGACGACTTGGGGAATCTGTTTGTACAACTTATGAATTTTGATTGATGTTATCTTACAAAATGTTAGATCAGGAAATGCCTCCATGTGGATATAGAATCCATCCATCTGCTGCCTTGGGCATGTACCTACCCGACCAGGAACAATGCTGAGTGGTTAACCTTAATGACAGTACTCTGAGCAAACTATGGGTATGCTAAGGATGTTGGCTGAAGATAGTTCCTCCACCTTGTCTGCAGTGAGGGAGGGGGAAGTGGAGAGTGGAAAATCCCCAAATAGGAGAAAGACAGAGGTGACTAGCAGTGGCTTAAAATGTCTTCCTAGGAGAAACCAAGGTAAAGATTTTAGGAAGGACAAGAAGCTTTGGGCAGGAGAAAGGAAGAAACTATCAGGCTTTCGTAATGCGGGACAGTTAAAATGAGAGACCAGTCAAGGTCAGAAAGCTAGCCGACTGCGAGAAGGGGCTCCCTGATTCTGTTTCATGAACTTCAGGGGAACGATCCCAGACACCAAAGAGGTGTCTGCCCAAGCTGAAAGAATACTCCAGAGTGGTGAGGAAATTGAGGCTTGCAAAATGCAAACAGGTGTATTCATTTTGTATAGATCTGTGTAATGTCATGTTAAGAAAGGAGAAAGTTGTGTCTAGAGTCCTATGCAAAGTCTACATCTGTTTGCTATCTTTACTGTATACTATACATCAGAAAGCTCACAACCTTCAGTGAAATTCGGGGGAATGTGCAAGAGCTCCTGAGGAGGCTTGGGGGAGATAGCACTAGTTTCAGGGCATAGGAAATTGAATTGCAGGGGTTCACACTGCCAGGAGGGCTGTCAGACATGAGGTCTCCTCTTGGAATGCATGCCTAAAGGCCCAAGCCAGAGCCTAAACTCTGCCCAGCACCAGCAAGCTAAGCACACGTGAGATTCAGCATTTGGATCCTCTCACAGCAATCTGAAAAGTGTCCAGTAGGGGGATCTCAACCAGATACATGACATCCTCGAAGGGCAGGCCTGTAATTGCCTGCACTTCCTTCAGAATATCAGATACTTGCAACCAAGAGGTATGCTCTGCATCATAATGGCTGTGGCCATGGAATTGGCAGTCATACCTGATACATCTATAGCCACATGAAGTACCATCTTTGCTACCATCTGGCACTCTCTGATGGTCTCCTTAGTTCTTCTCTACGGTCCTCTGAGAGCTTGGAACAGAAGATGCCCTCCCATGGAAAAAAATGAATTTTGCTAACAGAGCCTGGCAGTCTGCAATAAAAATTGGAAGGAGGCAGATGAATACACCTTATGACTGAAAAAGTCCTATTTCTTGTAGTCCTTATTTTTTGGCGTACCTGGTCATTGCTTGGACTGTGGACACTACTAGAAACACTGGATGAGCATTAAAATATTTAAGTTCTTGGCTGGCACTCGGTAACATTTTATACTTACTTTGAAGTCAGGAGAAGCAAGGCTGGAATGTACCAGAGTGCTTTTGCTGGCTCCAGTATGCCCTCATTAAACAAAAGGGCAATTCTTGTTGGTGCTGAGGAGCAGAGGTGTCAAGCTATTCCAAGGTTTCAGCTATTCTTGTGAACAAGTCCTGGAAGGCCATGAAGTCACCAGTGTGAATGCCACATCAGGTGAAGATGAAGACTCATGTGGCAGGATAGGAGGTTGGTGCAATGTCGCCAGAACTGTCTCTATGGGCTTACGAGGGTCTTCCAAGTTCAGGTGTGGGGGCCCTGGCCACTAATGATCAAGATCTTCTCCTTTTTCTCATTGTGGGGAACTGCTCCTAGACATGTGGGAAGGTGGACCCCAGTAAGGTCAAGGAGGCAAGTTGTAAGGGTATTGGCCAGACCTTTGCCAATCATTCAGTATGGGGAGTTTCCAGAACTCCCTCTAGGGTCCCTTGCCAATCTGAGGGAAGAGGGGTCCCTACTCTGTAAGAGAGAGGGGAGTAGCTGAGAGACAGTGATAAGTACAACTCCTGAAACTGTGCTGCCATTAGATGCAGCCCTGGTACCGGGGGTGCCAGCATCTTGGTGGTGAAGCAAGGGGAGATGGTGGTTCCTTTATCAGCGTGTATCTTATTACTGGGATGGGTTTGCTTATCAGTGCCAATGTACTGGTACAGATCTTAACATCAAAGTTGGTATTGGCTCTGCTTTCTCCTGCAACATTTTGGGTGTCGGCACCTTATCATCAGCCCTCATGGACAATGTAGACTTGTAAGGCTTGTATCTAGAGAAGTCCTTGTGAGAGGATCCCATGTGATGCTTCGAGCAGTGCTCATGTTCCATGTACCTTGCTACTTGACGCCGTTTGAAGTAGAAGGCATAGGTGCCAACGTTGTCAGTGCTGAAATTGCCGACGTTAAGGGGGCCAGTCCAGAGCAGTGCCACTGCAGCACTGATTATCCTGGTGCTGGCAGTCTTCTCCCTGTTGGAACTCAGGGTATGGCACCTGCTTGTTGGGGCACTTACCATGGATAGCCAACTCAACTGAAACTTAGCAGTTCCCACCTCTTCAGGATCTGAAGCAACATTCATGGAATTGCTTAAGTAAATGTAATTTAAGCCTTGTCTCTCAAATTACTTTCAGGTGCAGGATGAGGCGTGGCAGCTTGAGTATTTTTAGTCTTTTCCAAAGGCAGAAGAGGCATCTGCTATGCCTGCCAATCTGGGGCATTAGGCCACTGCACAATGAGTATGATAACGGTAGTGCAGAGTGCCTCTTCCCACTGTACAGGGGGACTGAATTAGAAAGTAGAAAAAAGAATATGTAATACTTGAAAGAAGTTGGTAAGCACAGATGTAAAAAACTCAGAATAAGTAGCAGGTTCTCCTGCTAGTTGTCCAGGTTCCATCTTGCAGCCACAGGCAGTACAAGGCAACCTGAGGGAGGGTAGCAGCCAACTCCACACTTTATGCTCCTGAATGGGAGAACAAGGCACAGTGGTCCCGAGGGACACGGCTACTCAGAAAATATTCCTCATAGGTGCACCTACACTGGGATCTAATGACATATACTCAAAAGATAGTTCAAGTTTGCTCTCCACGCTGTGAGGCTTGCTTCCAAAATGAGAATGCACAGGTGTAGAGTGTAATTTCGGTTGGTTTTCAGCATATTTGTACTTACCTGCTGAGAAAAACATACAGATGCAGTCTGGGAATGGCAACAAATTTTGAAATGTATCAAGTGCATATTTCCACATTCTCAGAAGGAGTTTCTGGAGGCACAATTTCAGAAGTCTCATGCAGGGGATGATGCCAGCAATATTAGTCCTTGGAGACAATTGGCTACTAATGGCCACTGCCAAGAATGACATGCAGTTAAGTTTTAGATATTTGCAAATTTTACCATGGTGGTATAATTATGGCCAAAGCCACACTTGTTTTGACCCCTGGGTGAGCAATTATCTACCCTGGGTCCAAAAAGTTCTCGATTTTGAAAAACTGATGATATGAATACTTTCCCACAGCTGTCCAGTCACAAATTAATGTTTCCCTGGACAGAGCACTTATTAGCATGTTGCCCATGAATAGGTAGAGATGTATAATTTGCAATCTATGCCTTGCTCCGACTACCACCAACAATCTAAGTCTCTGGGTGCAGAGGGTAGATTAAGGGGAAGAGGCTAGCGCAGAAGTTAAAACTCTCATACACAAATGTTCGTTTTGCCTTTGTCATGCTGAGAATTGTATTGGTTTGGGAGAAATTTTCTTTAGCTTTGCTTGGCAGCTTGTGAGCCAATTTTTTTCCTCTGCCAAGGGGACAGTCCCTTCTTGAATACCTTTGGTGTTGGTAGTGACCAATGGATTGCTATACTGGCTTTGACAGTTAAGGTTTAAGGCCTCTTCAATCTCAACTAATTTCACTAGTGTTCCCCGAACAGCTCTTCAGCTGCAAGTTTGTATGCACAAGAATGACTAATTACTATTTATGGGTGCTTACCCATTTGGCTACCTCATCATTTCCTTGGAGCCACTGATTTAGGAGTCATTGCTCTTGTCACAAATCACATCAAGGATTTAACCCAGAACAGAACTAGACACCTCTCACTCCAAAGATGGAACATACCCCTGGCTGACAAGCTATTTACTTGCCATCAAATAGGTTTTTCTCACCAAGTATAGGACATTATTTTTGTCTGAATGGCTATGGTTGAGGCTTTTGAGACGTCTGTGTAGTACACCCCCCCTTACAGCTATGGGGTCTTTTGGAAGGAAGCCCCTTCTGAAGGTGTTGCCCATATCTTACACTGGTGGCGCTACTGCTGAATCAACCTGAGTTTCCCATACATACAAAAACCTCATAAACCTTTCAGTTCCTTACAAGCTGTTGGCTGTGTATGCTGTGAGAGTACTGCAGCCTTTTTTTTTTTTTTTTTTTTTTGGGTGGTGGTGGTGGTGATGCATGTGTGGTGTCATCCATGGCTGTTTACAGGAGAGAGAGAGAGATCACACTGTTCAGCTTGGCCTGGGGACCATTCAATGGCAGAGGGATATCAGTACAAATACTTCAACTGTGGGAATAGCTTGCTAGATGTCCCTGGGAATCTAAAAGGTTGTCAAGCCTGCTCCCCCACATATTCATTGACACCCAAATACTGTAGTACCAACTTAGTACCACCTGGGGCTCTACTCAGCAAATCAGAATAATTTTGAACATGGGCAGGGATTTCTCACTTACTCCTCTGTAACCCTAATGAAGGTGCAGCTTCATCGGGAGTGGAATCCTCATGTGCCTCTGTTGTGGTCACAGACTGCCTGGAGTGCTCCAAAGACTTTGATGTGGAGCCAACCTGTGGAGAAGGGGAGGGGTGGAGAGAAAGACCCCTTCCTGCTTTTCAGACTTAGCCCCTTTTCCTGGAAGAGTGAGGGTCTATGACCAATGATCCTCTGAGGCACAAATCCCATTCCACTGCTGTCTGAAGTCAGAGGCCCTTTGCCTGGCAGAGGGAGAGATTACGAGCCGAAAGCCAGACAGGCAATTCTCATTACACTACAACCCAAGGCAGGGCTGTGCAGGAGTAATAGGCTTCTCTGCAGGCCCAGACATGCTGTGAGCGCCTCTGTGCAAGAGAAAAGCCCCAGCAAACACTCCCTGGGAGAGAGGGGAGGGAAAAGAGAGGGTTTAGCTCCTGATTTGCTCACCACTTGCCCCTTCATATTAACTGCTACCTTGCAAAGGGGACACTTGCTCTTGCCATTTTAGGGACCCAGAGGCTCTGGAGTTTTAGGGGCAGTACTTACCCCTAAAGCATCGTAAGAATCTCTCCGTTCATCATGGAAGTAGGGGGAGCTCTGTAGGCACCCTGCTTCTCTTCCTAGGGAGCAGAGGATTATGGCAGGGAGGGGAGAATGCAAGACAGCTTTGAATCCTTTCAGGGATTTTGTCTCCAGTGCAGGTATGTTGTGGGATTTACCTATGAGGTGGCCAGTTAGTGCCCTCCCCAACCTTCAGTTCCCTTCCTGAAACACTCAGAAGCTCCAGATTGGCTTTTCTGTATTGGTGTTGCAACTGCTTGGGAAGGGGAAAGACCTGACTATGCCAGTCAAACTCTGAGTCCCATGCCCTGGCAGCGTGAGGGTCAGCTGGCTGTGAAGAGGTCGGGCAGAAGAGTCCTGGAAGGGAAACTCTGTAGGTGGTTGACACTACCATGGTCCCAAACACCCAATCCACGGGAGGAGGAAGAGGAAGAAAGATTGTAAGTCATTAATGCACAACAACAAATACAAATTAAAGTTATAAAACAAAAATGGTCAGGAGAAAGTGAATCGCCAAGTTGTTCCATTGCTGGAGATGGGGAAAAAAAAAAGTGGTGGCCCGTGCTGAAGCACAGGGCTCAGCCTGGAGCCTCCAACAATAACAGTAGGCAACACCACTGGCCCACATCCAATGAAGGAGAAGAGAAGAGAAGCTGTGCAACAGAAAGTGCTGCTGTGACTAGCAACTGTCCTTTCTATTTAAGTTTCAATTTGTCCTGGGATGTTTTCTGATTAGCAGTAAGTGGTTAAAAGATAGGAAACAAAGGGTAGGAATAAATAGTCAGTTTTCAGAATGGAGAAAGGTAAATAGTGGTGTCTCCCGGAGTCTGTACTGAGACCAGTACTGTTCAATGTATTCATAAATGATCTGGAAATAAGGTAAAGAGTGAGGTGGCAAAAATTGTATATGATACAAAACTACTCAAGATAGTTAAATCCAAAGCAGACTGTGAAGAGTTACAAAGGGATCTAACAAAACTGGGTGACTGGGCAACAAAATGGCAGATGAAATTCAATGCTGATATATGCAAAATAATGCACATGGGAAAACATAATCCCAACTATACATACAAAATGATGGGGTCTAAATTAGCTGTTACCTCTCAAGGAAGAGATCTTGGAGTCATAGTGGACAGTTCTCTGAAAACATCCACTCAATGTGCAGCAGCAATCAAAAAAGCTAACAATGTTGGGAATCATTAAGAAAGGGATAGATAATAAGACAGAAAATATCATATTGCCTCTGTATTTATCTGTGGTAGACCCACATCTTGAATACTGCGTGCAGATCTGGTTGTCCCATCTCAAAAAAGATATATTGGAATTGGAAAAGGTACAGAAAAGGGCAATAAAAATGATTAGGGATTTGGAACAGCTTCCATATGTGGAGAAATTAATAAGACTGGGACTTTTCAGCTTGGACAAGAGAATACTAAGGGGGGATATGATAGAGGTCTATAAAATCATAACCGGTGTGGAGAAAGGAAGGAAGTGTTATTTACTCCTTCTCATAACACAAGAACTAGGAGTCACCAAATGAAATTAATAGGCAGCAAGCTTAAAACAAAAGGAAGTATTTCTTCACCCAACACCTGTGGAACGCCTTGCCAGAGGATGTTGTGAAGGCCAATACTATAACAGGGTTCAAAAAAGAACTAGATAAGTTCATGGAGGATAGATCCATCAATGGTTATTAACTAGGATGGGCAGGGATGTTGTCCCTGCCTAGCCTGTGTTTGCCAGAAGCTTGTAATGGGCAACGGGATGGATCACTTGATGATTACTTGTTCTGTTCATTCCTTCTGAAGCATCTGGCATTGGCCACTGTCAAGACAGGATACTGGGCTGGATGGACCTTTGGTCTGACCCAGTATGACCGTTTTTGTCTTATGAAAAGAAAAACTGGAAACTTTAATCTGTTTTCCCTAAAATGTTTATTCCAACTGTCTTGCCACAAAGGATTTAGCTGGGCCTTGGTGATTGGTAAACCCCTGTGTTCGAGTTTACTGCCACCAGATTCTGGAAGCTTTAAATCTCCAGAGATGGAGACTTATAAAATTCACTCCCCTGTCTTTTCAAGGTTTAGGAGACTCAGGTTGAAAAGCTCAACATGCTCACTGTGCTTTCAGGCACTGGTGCTAGCCAGCCCTCTGTGCACTAGAGCCGGGCACTGACAGGCAATCCCATAACCGTGTCTATATTGAGAAGGAGTACTAATTTGAGATGTTTCATTGTGGCCCTCTCAACTGATATATCGGTGTTGTGTGGAAATACCAGAGCTTACTTTGCTTAAGAGACTTCGGTGAAGGGGGAGGGATAACTCAGTGGTTTGAGCATTGGCCTGCTAAACCCAGGGTTGTGAGTTCAATCCTTGAGGGGGGCCATTTAGGGATCTGGAGCAAAAATTGGGGATTGGTCCTGCTTCGAGCAGAGGGGTGGACTAGATGACCTCCTGAGGTCCCTTCCAACCCTGATATTCTATGATTCTAAGGATCTTATCAAAGGCTTTCTGAAAATCTAAATACACTATATCCACTGGATCACCATTGTCCACATGCTTGTTTACCCCCTCAAAGAATTCTAGTAGATTGGTGAGGCATGATTTCCCTTTACAAAAAACACATGTTGACTCTTTCCCCAACAAATCATGTTCATCTATGTGTCTGACAATTCTGTTCTTTACTATAGTTTCAACCAAGTTGCCCGGTACTGAAGTTAGGCTTACCGGCCTGTAATTGCTGGGATGGCCTCTGGGGCCTTTTTTAAAAATTGGCATCACATTAGCTATTCTCCAGTCATCTGGTACAGAAGCTAATTTAAATGATAGGTTACATGCCATAGTTAGTACTTCTGCAATTTCACATTTCATGGTATTCACCTTCAGAACTCTTGGGTGAATACCATCTGGTCCTGGTGACTTATTACGGTTTAATTTATCAATTTGTTCCCAAACCTCCTCTAATGACACCTCAATCTGGGACAGTTCCTCAGATTCATCACCTAAATAGAAAGGCTCAGGTTGGGGAATCTCCCTCACATCCTCAACTGTGCAGACGGATGCAAAGAATTCATTTAGTTTATCCACAATGGTCTTATCCTCCTTGAGTGCTCCTTTAGCATCTTGATTGTCCGATGGCTCACTGGCTGTTTAGTAGGCTTCCTGCTTCTGATGTACTTAATTTTTTTTGGTTAGTTTTTGTCTTTGGCTAGCTATTCTTCAAATTCTTTTTAGCCTTCCTAATTATATTTTTACACTTCATTTGCCAGATCTTATGCTTCTTTCTATTTTCCTCAATAAGATTTAACTTCCACTTTTTAAAGGATGCCTTTTTGCCTCTTACTGCTTCTTTTACTTTGTTGTTTAGCAATGGTGGCACTTTTTTGGTCCTCTTACTATGTGTTTTTTAATTTGGGGTATACATTTAATTTGAGCCTCTATTATGATGTCTTTAAAAAGTTTCCATGCAGCTTGCAGGGATTTCAATTTTGGCACTGTACCTTTTAATTTAACTAACTTCCTCATTTTTTATAGTTCTCCTTTCTGAAATTAAACATTACCTTGGTGATTAAATGCTACTGTGAAAATTCAAATCTATGCCTATACTAAAATGAGATATAAATGAAAAGGAGGAATAACCTTGGGCTTTGTGCGGTATCTCATCTGGTTCCCACAGCACAGTTACCCAGTCTGTAATTAAATTAAAGCTGACAAACATAATGAAATGAATGATACTACTTGTTTTCCTGAGACTTCTCTCAGAAATGTAACTAATTTTAGCTACTGATGCAGAAGCAATCAGGGGAAGTGCCTCCAAACATTCTCTTCCACTGACTAGGGGATAGTACAGCCCTCAGTAGGGGAGGTAATCACTGTAGGACTTCCAGCCATTTGTACACTGGGAAACCTGACTCAAGAGTGGAAGTGATACCTTTGGAGAAAAGGACACTAAAAGAGGACATGATGAATCACGTACATTGTATTAACAAAAATGCTTGTGCAAGAAGTTAAAAGCTAGTTGGCAAACTAGAAGTTTAACAGCACAATTTTAAGGATGGCAAAACAACCTTCAAAATGATTTACCTTTAAAGCAAAAGGTAAATGACTACTTGCTAATTTGATTACTCTTGCTAATTTATTTAAGCATAACTAAAATTCAATAAGTGTTCAAAATTAAAACACGCTTCTAAATTACTGTTTAGAACAGTACTTATTAAAATCAGTGTAATAGAATAAAAGTATAAAAAAATCATGGCATAAACTTCCTCTTTATACGCTATATTTCAGCTTCTTGTAATAGGTCTACCACCTTTAAAGCATCTTACGTGAAGTTCAGAACAGTACTTTAACTGAAGAGGTTTTTAAAACTAGTATTAAATTTTAGCTATTTTCTGAACACCACAACAACTAGTTACCGTATATACTCGTTCATAAGCCGAATTTTTTAGTAAAAAAAAGGAAGCACCAGAGAAGGGGGTCAGCTTATGAACGGGTATAGAGAGGGAGAGGTGGGACACAGCCCCTCCCTCTAACAGAGGGAGCAAGGAGAGGCAGCACAGCCAGCAGAGCCAGAAGGGAAGAGGTGGGGCCAGAGTCTCTCCGCTTCTGGCCATGCTGCTCTCCCCCCAGCCTCTGAAGCAGCTACAGCTCCTGCGCTGCCCGGCCCGCCGGAGCTGGCTGCGGCCGCGCCGCCCGGCCCGCCGGAGCAGCTCCACCCAGGCCAGAGACATCCTCCCCAGCCCTCCCCCGATAAGGTGGGAAGAGATGGGATGGGGAGAGTGTGGGGGCCCCGGCTAGGGGTGGGGTCATGTGGGGGGTGGTCACAGGGGTCACTCCCCTGACCCCCAGCTTCTCCCTCCAAAAAAATTTCCCCACCAGTTGCTGTCCCGGGGCCCATCAGGGTAAGCCGCTGGCGCGCCAGGACACTTTATTTACTTAGGTTTACGTCCGTGCCTGCAGACGTTTGAGGTAAACAAACCATCTCGGCCCGCCAGCGGCTTATCCTGATGGCCCGGGAGCCAAAGTTTGCTGACCCCTGAATTATAGGGTCAGCTTATGAACAGGTCATAAAAAATTTCCATTTTTATTTATCCATCTTGGGGGGAGGGTCAGCTTATAAACGAACCGGCTTATGATCGAGTATATACGGTAAGTATTTTTCTAAGAATATTTTGCACCTTGGAAAAAAAGTAGCAAGTAGAAAATTGAATTTACAAGGAACAATTTTTATACAGTGTAAGCCACTTTATTTACATTGTTCTTCAGAGTTTTATCAATACTTCCAGTGTGTCATTTATCATCCAATGACAACTGAAAATCTCAAAGCCAGGATGTTAGATTTACATTTATCAACAAACAATGCTGTGTTTTAGCACTTTAACATTAACAATATTACATAAGTGTTTGTTTTCCAAAAGTCTAAGACAATCCACTGGACGTAATGAAAGTCACTGATATTGACTGTGTTTGATGGTAAAGAACGAAACTGCCGAATATACTTTCCAAATGGTACTTGCAAGGACTCTGTCAGGTACTTTAGATCCACAGTTTGGGTTTTATAGAAATCTAAAAATGCAGCCCATCTTTTTTTTTAAAGTTTCTTCAAAAAGTTGTTTTTTATTTAGACATACTCACACAAGTATTTGCAATCCAAATATTATAGCCTTGTGCCAGTCCCAGGACCATAAAGTGTGACAGACTAGCTCATTTTCACTATTTAACCAGTGACATTCAAATGGTAAACAGACAGCAGATGGTAAAGAGTATATTAGATTTTTTAAATTCTGTATTAATAATCTATGGCATTATTCACAACAGAGATAATGACATTTACTTTAAAAATAGGATCTTTATGCTG
Source organism: Terrapene triunguis (assembly GCF_002925995.2). Classification (NCBI taxonomy): domain Eukaryota; kingdom Metazoa; phylum Chordata; order Testudines; family Emydidae; genus Terrapene; species Terrapene triunguis. The sequence continues at coordinate 25,770,883 of NW_020664393.1, forward strand.
TCAGTGTCCTTTTTTTAAAAGAGCAGATCAATATATATTTTTATCAAAATTATTTTACGCATTTCTAGTAAATCATGCATTACTGCACATCATTTCTTTGTCCGTGTTTGATTGCCAGGTTTTGTAAACGCAGATACATCAAGACTTTCACCACTGTTGCACTGTTCATATAAAGTCTGAAATTTAAAAAGATAAAGGGGTAGAAATAGTCATTCCAAGAATTACTTATTCAAATGATGTCTGTTTGTAACAAATGATGGTATAGTGTACAAAATTGTGTCAATAGACAGTAATGAGTACCATCTAAACCCAGAACTAAAATTTCAGATATATATGCAAATATGAGGAAATTAATAGGAAGACAAGGTAAAGCAGTACTAGTATTAAATGCAGTTTAGTGTCCAGATGGTGAAAAACATACAAAGCAAGACCACTAAGAAAAAATATATGAACATTTTGAGCAATGCAGGCAGAGGAGGGACTGAAAATCACCAAGATCTAAATTACACCAGTACCAGTATGGAAGGATGAAGGTATTTGCACCCAGTTCCTTCTCCCCCTCCTCTATGCAAGTAGGTATAGTTCCATAGAGGAAATGGAAAAAAATTATTTGGCGATTGAGACATCTTGGGTGGGTGTCCATATTGACATTGCCACATCACAGGATAAAATTAGTGCGGTAAGAGAAATTTGTTAATGTCAAATGGCTGCCATCCATATGGACAAAATAGGTCTGACTAATAGAGATTATATCCAGGCAAGGAAGACCTATGGAGAAGCTAAGATATGTAACGACTCTGTTCTGGCCTAGCTGCCAGAGAGGTGCATGAGGGATAGAATGAAACTGTTACTTGCACAGTAACTCTGGTTCTTCAAGATATGTTGTCCATATTTTATTTTTATACTTTACACCCACACTGTTGGGTGTACCTGTTGGGCTGTACCCGTTGAGGCAACACATTCTCACACACCTCTAACCGATGGCATTAAGGGCAGCGCTGCCCTAATTACCCTTTAGTTCTTTTGCCATATGGAATCCTGATGTTAATAGACTCCAAGTAATGAGGATAGAAAGCACGTCATGGAACAGACATACAAACACCACATCTTAATCACAATTATTATACAGGTAAGTAACTTTGAGTGATTGTCCATCTATATATTCCACTGCTGGTGACTTCCAAGCAATGACCCTTGCTGGAGGTGTGTACCAGGAATCTAGGGAACACAGAACTGTCCTGCCAAGTTTGTATCATCTCTGGATGCCCTTACTATGCCATAGTGTTGTGTCAACATGTAGCTGGAAAAAAGTCATTTTACACATGTCCATAATTGGTAGATTTCTGAAAGAGGCTACAGAAGTAGATCGAGTCCTTGTGGAATGTCCAGTTAATCTTGAAGGTGGGTGGGTGTTAGGAGTTGGCTGATTGGATCTCCTCTTGTACTAGACTCTATTAGCAATTCTTTGTGATGAAACAGCCTCATCTTTAACTCCTTCTGCTTATGTTTGTCTGAGATTTCCTAATGTGCTCAGTCCTTTCTTAATAAAAACAAATTGCTCCATGTACAACTAAGAAATGCAATTTTTCTTCACCTTTGAGGTGTATTATTTGGTTCAAATGACATTCAAAACTGCTTTAGGTAAGAATTTGAGGTGTGGTTTCAGGATATCTAGTCATTAGGGAAAATCATGTATGGTGGGTCTGCCATTAGAGCCTGTAAGTCTCTCATTCTTCTAGTCGACGTTACTACCACCAAAGAAGGATGTTTTTGATAAAGAGGTGAAACAGAGTATGGAGTGAGAGGCTGAAAGGGTAAAACCAGAGGACATAGTAGAATCAACTTTTAAGTTCTCAGGAGGCATATATTCCTTTTCTAAAGTGAAGACTTATCAGACATTTTAGAAACCTTGCTACCTTTGGGTGAGAAAAAGTAGAAAACTGCTGTATGGCGGGCAAAAAGCTGCCTCAAAGAGCTCAGAGACAGGTGTGAGTTCTTGAGCTGTAGAAGGTAATCTAGGACTGAGATGTGAGACTGATGGAGACAAAATGTTGATGGCACCTATATTAAGAATCTCTTTCATTTGGAGAGGTAAGTGGATTCTGTGTAGTCTCTCTGATAAAATCAGCTATTCAGCATCCTTGTTGTCAGATGGAGTGTCGTGGGATCTGGATACAGGATCTGTCCTTAACTCAGATATTACATCCAAGAGCAGAGGTAAGGTTATTTGGTGGCTGAACTAAACCTTTGGAGATCTGCATACTAAATTGCCTTGGCAAAGTAGGGGATATCATAATTAAACGTGGCTATATTCTGCTTGATTTTCCTTAGAATTCTTGGTATCATGGCAATTGGGAGATACATATAATAGTATCCAAGAGCCATGGATTTAGAATTGGATCTTGGGCCATTCCCCCAGAGCAGAATCAATGACATCTCATGGTTTCCCTAGTGCAGTGGTTCCCAAACTGGGGTTCGCAAAATGTTTCAGGGGGTTATTGGGAAAAAATTCCCTAATGGCGGACAGCGCTGTCCCTAGGGACCCCGGGCAACATGGGACCAGCAGCCCGGAGCCCCTGGACTTCCAAGAATTAAGCAGATCAAAGCAAGCATATCTATCGCACTGAGGAGATTTAAACTTCAAGCCTCCTTATAAGAAATGGAAAGTGAGGTGGCTATTTTTTGCTGTTTTTAAAATTAAATAGGCAGCTAGTATTGTTTTTAAAATTATTATGAAGAACAAGTTTAAGCTTTGTTGTAACGTGTGTTGTTTGCCTGAACTGCTCAAGACCTGAAGGCTTGTGTAAGAGGAACTCCTTGAGTTGGCTTCTTAGATACCTTCATGCTGTTTCACATCTGATACTTCTTGATGAAACATAGGAGCCTTGTCTTATAACAAGCTTATTCAAAGTGATACAAGCTACAAAAGTGAGATCTTGGAAGAGTATTGCCGTTTTCATAATGTAATAAAAATAGTGTAATGATAAATAATAATTAATAATAGTGTGTAATAAGCATGTCATAAAAACAAATTTTATATTTCCAAGATCACTGCTTGTATAATTTATACTCAGGTAAAAGAAAATCCCTGGAAATATTCATTTTTAGGAGGGGGTTTGCGAGACTTGACATTTTGGTGAAAGGGGTTCACAGGTTGTTAAAGTTTGGGAACCACTGCCCTAGTGGAACAGATCTACAGAGGGAAAACCCCATCTTGAGAAAATGAAGTGAATCACTTTTTATCTGAATTTCCTGCTGAGATTATCCACTAGTAAATTGTGAATCCCTGGAAAGAGACTGTCTGTTAAAAATATTTTAAAAAAGATTATATATATATAGAGAAAGGTGTGTGTGTGTGTGTGTGTGTGTGTGTGTATATATATATATATATATATATATATATATATGAGAGAGAGAGAGAGAGAGAGAGAGAGATATACCTATCTCATAGAACTGGAAGGGACCCTGAAAGGTCAAGTCCAGCCCCCTTCCTTCACTAGCAGGACCAAGTACTGATTTTGCCCCAGATCCGTAAGTGGCCCCCTCAAGGATTGAACTCACAACCCTGGGTTTAGCAGGCCAATGCTCAAACCACTGAGCCATCCCTCCCCCTCATGATGTTGAGGAATGAAGAAATTCCAAAGTTATACTGCCTCCCAACGCAGTAGGGAGGATCTGGCTCATCCCTGCTTGTTTAGGTAAAATATAACAGTTGTGTTGGTCATTACTTGAACAGAGAGGCCTTTGATCTTTGCCAGAAAGACTTCACAAATTTGACGGACAGCTCTCAACTCCAGTATGTTTATGTGAAGTGATGTTTCTTGAGGTGACCAAATGCCCTGAGTTCGCACATTGTCTATATGGCCTACTCATTCTAGGGAAGATACACCCATCACACGATCTTAGAGGGAAGGGGACTCCTTTGCAGGCTCTCTCTGGATCTATCTACTATTTCAGAGATAGTTTTACTATCAGTAAAACATGCCCCCAAAATTCCTGGCAAGTGACTTGTACCCAACACAGTGCAAAGGAAGGTAAAAACCCAAGTTCACTGCCAATCTGACCTGGCAGAAGATTCCTTCTCAACCCCATGTATGGCGATCAGTTAGACCCTGAGCATGTGAGCAAGACCAAGCCAGCTAAAGCACAAGAGAGAGAGAATACTCAGTGCCACCTCAGAGCCACCTCCTGAGGAGGCTAGTGGGACTTTTCCATCAAAATCATTTTAAGGTGGAGATCCCTCGCCTTTAAATTGCTACAGTGAGCACATTTCTGGGGGATATGAGTTTCCCCCAGGCAACGGACACAAGATGAGACCGGTATCGCCTTGTGGCAAGAGTCGCATCTCTTAATACCAGGTGAGCCTGGCATTACGTCCATTAATTTTTCCCAATTGGGAAGGGAAATGAAAAAAAAAATATAGAAACTGGTTAAAGAACATTCTCTCTCTACTACTAAGCTAAGGAACCAAAAGGAATTTTTTTTTTTTTTTAAAATAACTGGCTAAGTAAAGTCTAATTAAAACTATCTAAGAGCTATAACACTAAAAACAGTATGTAAACTATTTTCTTTTCTAAAGATTATTGAAGAGGCAGCACTGCCACTGGGCTCTGTCTGCAGCCCAGGATGGTTGAGAAAGAACTGAAAGGGTCGGGTTGTGCTTGCGCTACATGAGGCATCAATGGCCAGCTACTGCGCATGCGCGCCCCAACCGAGCACTGCTACCTAAAATCTCTGATCTCCAGCACAGGGACACAAAGTGGGAGAAGAAACATTTTTTTTGTAACAAGTTACACTCTTGGCACTGAATGAGTCGAGGTTGATGTTGGTATTGAGGTTGATGGCAATCAAAGGATCTGTACCGTATGATAGGATATTGCCAGAGACTATAGCAGGGCCATAGGCATAATTGTAATCTGCACTGATGTTATTGATACCAGCGAGTCCAGTGCATAAACTTCTGAAGAGAAACATCTTAAGATGAAATTATCCTACTCAATATATCTTCTTAGAAACAGATTTACAAACAGCATGTCAGTAATGTGCCCTTCACCCAGACAAGTTAGGCATCTTGTATGGCCATTTAATAGCATTACTGCCTCACATGATATACAATTCTTAAATCCTTGTGCTCAGTCATGATGAGACTGCAGCAGGATAAAGAACCTTACAGGAAAGAAAAGGAAAGTTTCCAAACCAAGAAATGGAAATGCTATAAAACATTTCTATCACTAAATCCAATCTAGGTACTAAAACTAATTATTTATAAGAATTTACACATAAAAAGAGACTACATGATGTACAAAGAACCTTTGTGTGAAACCTCTGACTAGAAGCTATGGGTTGTGAGAAGGAACTATGGGGTGGTTGGGACCATGAGGACATCCAGAGCGCATGTGCTGCCCCAACACATATGGCTGATCAAAGACTCCAGCCTGAGTGCACTGGGCACACGAGCCCCAGCAGTGGTATTTACACAGACAATTACACAAAGAAATGATAGTGATCACAGTGCTGCTCAGTTTGAACTATTCTGAACAGCTTCTTATACCTTCCTGTCCAAAAGGGAGGTGGGGGGCATTGTCACAAAGGGCCATGCTGGCCTCTAGCGGCAGGCCAAAGGATGTAGAATTGAAAGCCATTGCCAAATCTGTCTTCTAGTGGATCCTGGAAGTCAAACCTTCAGTTTATAGAGCCTAAGGTGGCTCTTGGACAGGGTGAACGAAAATTTGGGATTAGCACATCACATTTCTACCATCTTCCCAACAGGAGGATGGATAGGCTGTATCAGCTCTGTGGGGCTGCCTTGGCAGACAACAGGGAGCTCTGTCTCATGAACATTTCCGTTAGTGGATATTTTAAAGATTTGCCATATGTGAGAAACAAGTAACCCTCACCCACCCTTTACAGGGTTTTTGCAATATGGGAAAGTGCAGTACAGCTGGCTAGTTTGGATCTACTTCCAGCCCACCTTCTCAGGCGGACTCTAACTGAATTGGGGAGTGGGTGGGGTTGAGAGAAGGATTAGGCTCCCCCTGGCCCATAGGGCACTGGAAAAAGTCCCTCAAGACAAAGGAAGAGGGAGATGGCCTGCTGGGAAATAGAAGATCTCTTTGGTAGATTTTATTTTTTGGCGGGAAGATGAGAAGATTCTTTGTGGAAAAAGAGAAGCGTAGGAAGGCCAGGGCTCCTGATTGAAGTGATTCCCTATTGGGAGGAAAGGAGGTTCCCCCTGCCAACCTCCCAGAGACAGAGTGTATTCCCTACCTCTACCGTTGTCTTGTAAGCCTCAGACTGGATCTAAGCCCTCCTGGAGACCCTCTCGGATATCTGTGGGGTGTTGGGAGCAGTCAGCCATCAAACTGGGGTGGAGTGCTAATAAAGCATAGAACAGTCGCCCAGTTCAAAGGCACTCCCAACCCTGTTCAAGACTGGCTGTGGAGTGGGGCAGATTGGCAGAATGGACCCACTGTCTAAGCCTGCAGGGAGAGGCAAAGGAGGTACATTTTAAGCTGCTCTTTCCTATCTTTTTCTAGAATGTCATCTGGGGCTCTTCTGAGGCCTGGAAGAAAGGTGACACCTTGGCAGAGGGGTACTAGCTGCTTCCATAGATAGAGAGGAATAACCGGGAAAGCATGCCTCAACACCAGGAGGAGGAAAAACAGCAGAAATAAAGCCCTGCATCTGAACTGGCTCCCTGATGGACATGAAGATTTGCTCATTCATCCACATTGATTGCAGGAAAGTGCTGCAGTGCTAGCCCACTTCACAGCGGCTTGTTACTTTTGGTCAGGGCAGAACAACAAGACATGGGCTGTGTCAGAGAGGAGAGAGAAAGAGAGAAAGGAAAACAGTAGTCAGTACAGGAAAACTAGGGAGAAACATTTATTGTGCAAGGCGAGATGAGAAAAAATCCTGTTACCACCACCACGACTCTAACTCCCACCACTCAAGGATCATGAGAAATGGTAATTTACTAATCTGCAAGTTTCATGACAGTATTGCACAGGTCCTCTATATCGGGGGATAAAGTTTTGAAATACTTAATCCTATTAGCTTTGTGATGCACACACTTATTTTAACTAAACTGATTATATTTTAAAGAAATGTGAACATTATATTGGTATAAAAACTGTACTCACTCTAGCAGCTCTAGAAATAGAGTTAGGAGAGTTCAGACCAATAAGTTGGCCAAGGATGCGCTTCATTTCTTCTGTTGTTCCTTTTGTATTCAGACCACCTACGGCTATTCAAATATAGTTATTTTCAAACCCGCATTTTAAGTGTAATTTACAAAATGTATACAATCAGTCTTTTATTTTGACTATATAAGAATTTCAGAATTAAGATACTGGAGCCCTTGCCAACACATACACAAGTGTACCAGAAACACTTATGCATAACACCAGTAACTGGAGAATGCACACAAAAAAAGGCATTCCTCTTTAAAATCAAAATAAATGTAGAGAAATCTAGAAAATGTTTGCTAATTTATTGTGATACAACTTTAATATAAAATGTAAAAATTACCTGTCTGTGGATAGGTTTGAATGTGCACATATGGATGAGTCAACAATTCAGAAATTGATATTCTTTGTTTAGGGTTCCTTATTAAACAGCGCTACAAAACAAAAAGATTGAAAAAGTAGGTTGAGTGGGTGAATAGTTGAAGCTTTGTTTTCTACAGTTAAATACACATGCTCAATTTCCTGAATCATTACAGTTATGCTGGTATCCATGTACAAATCTGTAACTTATAAAACTTGTTTTGGTAGGATAATATCAAATTGGCTGTATCTGTTGAACTGGAAGGAAGCTGTAACACATGTATGGATCCTCATCTCTTAAAACCAAGATGCCTAGAAATCCCCTCTTCACAGAACAGAAACTGAAATACTCCTGTAATATCACTCCTCTGTAGGCAAGAGGAGTAAGGATCGCCTGTTGTAAATGCCAAAGTAGTCTGACAGTTTAATTAGGGATAGAACTGGGAAAAATAGTTTGAGCAAATATTTTATTTTATTTATTTATTTATGGGGAATGCAGATTCTGATCAACTAAACATTTCACAAATTTGTGTAGAAAAAAATTCTACTTGAAATGACTTTCAAAATTTCCTTCAAGTGTCAGCATGGGACACACAGGTTGAGGATCTGGAGAGAGGCTGCAGGAACAAGTATGGAATCAGTGGGACAGACATGTGGGGAGGAGCATGAGAGGAAGCATGGTCCAGTGCATAGGACCTGGGACTCCTGGGTTCCATTCCCTGCTCTGCGATAGACTTCCTTAAGTAAGGAAGGATGTGACCTTAAGCAAGTCTAAGGCCTGGTCTACACTAACACCCCAATTCGATTTAAGGTACGCAACTTCAGCTACGTGAATAACGTAGCTGAAGTCGACATACCTTAGTTCGAATTTACCGCGGTTCAGACGCGGTCCACACGCGGCAGGCAGGCTCCCCCGTCGACTCCGCGGTACTCCTCTCGCTGAGGTGGAGTACCGCAGTCGACGGCGAGCACTTCCTGGTTCGACTTATCGCGTCCAGACCAGACGCGATAAATCGAACCCGGAAGTTCGATTGCCAGCCGTCGAACTACGGCGGTAGTGTAGACCTGGCCTAAGTCTCTGTACCTTAATTTCCCATCTGTGGAAATGGGGATAATGATATGTAAGAACATAAGAACGGCCATACTTGGTCAGACCAAAGGTCCATCTAGCCCAGTACCCTGTCTTCTGACAGTGGCCAAAGCCAAGTGACCCAGAGGAAATGAATAGAACAGGTAATCATCAAGTGATCCATCCCATCACCCATTCCCAGCTTCTGGCAAACAGAGGCTAGGGATACCATCCTTGCTAATAGCCATTGATGGACCTATCCTCCATGAATTTATCTAGTTATTTTTTTTAACCCTGTTATAGTCTTGGCCTTGACAACATCCTCTGGCAAGGAGTTCCACAGGTTGACTGTGCATTGTGTGGGGAAAAAAACGGTTACCTATCTTTCGTAACTGTTGTTCTTAGAGATGTGTTGCTCATGTCCATTCGTAGTAGGTGTGCGCGCGCCACGTGCACAGTCGTCAGAAGGTTTTTTCCCTAGCGATACCCATTGGGTCAGCTGTGGAGCCCCTGGAGTCGCGCCTTCATGGTGGTGCATATAGGTCCCTGGCGACCCGCCACCTCTTCAGTTCCTTTTTGCCGGGAAACTCTGACACAGAGGAAGGCGGGTGGGTCTTGGAATAGACTGAGCAACACACCTCAAAGAACAACAGTTACGAAATGTACGTAACTTTTTTCTTCTTCGCGTGCTTTCTTATGTCAATTTCAAATAGGTGACTCCCAAGCCTTGCTAGGAGGCGGGGTCAGAGTTCATGGAATCGCTGGCTGAAGCACTGCTCTGCCAAATGCTGCATTGTCCCTGGCATGCTGGGTAATGGCATAATCAGAGGTGAACGTGTGGACAGATGACCACGTTGCCACCCTGCAGATCTCCTGGATTGGGACCTGGGCCAGGAATGCCGCCGAGGAGGCCTACGCTCTTGTAGAATGTGCCGTTAGTGCAGGGACAGGTATCTTTCCTAAATCATAACATGCCCGAATACAGGACGTGATCCACAATTAAATTCTTTGAGAAGACACCAGGAGGCCCCTCATCTTGTCTGCTACTTTGAACAACTGATTCCACTTACGAAATGTGCACTCAGTATAAAAGGCCAATGCTCGCTGAATGTCCAAGGAGTGGAGTCTTTGCTCCTGACTGTTAGCATGTGGCTCAGGGTAAAAGACTGGGAGAAAAATGTCCTGATTGGCATGAAATTGAGAGACAACCTTTGGGAGAAAGGCTGGGTGAGGCCTAAGCTGCTCCTTGTCCTTATAAAAAATGGTGTAAGGAGGGTCAGAGGTTAAGGCCTTAAGTTCGGACATTCTCCTGGCTGATGTTATTGTGACCAGGAATGCCACTTTCCATGACAGGTAGAGTAGAGAGCAAGTTGCTAGGGGCTCAAAGGGAGGCCCCCTTAGTCTTGAAAGAACTATATTAAGGCCTAACCTGCAGGTATATTCTGTCAAGACCTTTAAGAAACCGGCCGACCATCAGGTTGGAGAAGACTGAATGGCCAGCTACACCCGGGTGGAATGCTGAAATGGTGACTAGGTGAACTCTTATCGATGAGACTGACAGGCCCTGCTTCTTTAAGTGCAGCAGATGATAAAATGAGAGGCCTGTGTCGGAGGACTGTGACCTTGCGAGCACCAGATTGAGAATCTCTTCCACTTGGCCACGGAGAACCTCCCTAACAGGCTCGGAGCACATTAGTTCTACTAGGCTTAGCCATGAAGCTTCCCAGCTGTAAGGTGGAGAGACTCTAGGCTGGGATGCTGGAGACTGCCATGGTCTTGAGTGATCAGGTCCGGCAGCAAAGGCAATGTGACTGGGTTGTCCACCGATAGCTCCAGGAGCATGGTATACCAGTGCTGGCGAGGCCAGGCTGCTGCTATCAGTATGACTGCAGCCCGCTCCCTGCGGATCTTGAGCAGAACCTTGTGGATGCGTGGGAAAGCGGGAATGCATACAACAGGTGGCCCGTCTAAGAGAGGAGGAACATGTCCGCGAGGGAGCCCAGGCTGTGGTTCTGGAAGGAACAGAACTCTAGGCACTTTCTGTTGCTTTTTGTGGCGAACAGGTCGATCTGGGAAACTCCCCACCTTTGAAAAATGCTGTTCACCATGTCCGGGCGAATGGACTACTCGTGGTTGTGGAAGGATCTGCTGAGATAGTCCGCCAAGTCGTTCTGAGAACCCAGAAGGTAGGATGCTTCCAGGTGAATTGAGTGGGCTATGCAGAAGTCCCACAGCTTGAGGGCTTCCTGACATGGGGAGAGGAACGAGCTATGACTTGCTTATTTATATAAAACATTGTGGTCGTGTTGTCCATCACCGCGCATTTCCCTTGCAAGTGGGCATGGAAGGTCTGGCATGTAGGCGGACCGCTCTCAGCTCCTTGATGCTGATGTGAAGCGGGAGCTCATCTTGTGCCCGAAAACCTTGGGTCCTGAATTCTCCAGATGAGTTCCCCACCCCAACGCTGTCACATCTGTAACCAGGGACAGCAAGGGCTGTGGTTTGGAGAAGGGGACCCCGCGCATACTGCCTGTGGGTCGAGCCACCACTGGAGAGACCCGAGAACTGGCTTTGGGAGTGTAACCACCTTGTCCAGACTGTCACGCCCAGGCCTGGAGAGGTCTGAGCCTCAGCCTCGCATGCTGTACCACACATGTACAAGTTGCCATATGTCCGAGAAGTTTCAAGCAATTCCTCGCTGTGGTGGTAGGGTATTGCTTGAAGCCCTGTATGATGTCTTGCATTGTCTGAAAAAAGAGACTCTGGCAGGAAGGCTCTGGCCTGACCAAAGACCAATAAACTCTATTCTCTGAATAGGGAAAAGAGTTGATTTGTGTACATTCAGAAGGAGACAGAGCCTGTCGAAGGTGGATCTCATCAGGTTGACGTGTTGCTCCACTTGTGCCCTGGAGTGGTCCCTGACCAGCCAGTCATTGAGGAAGACCTGCACCTGCCTTCTTCTCAGGAAGGTGATTCTGACTGCCATGCACTTGGTAAAAACTCAAGGGGCTGCTGACAGACCGAAGGGGAGGACCGTAAACTGGTAATAGTTGTGGTTCACTACGAACCTGAGAAAATGTCTTTGGGCTGGAATTATCGATATGTGGAAGTACATGTTCTTGAGGTCGAGGGTGACATAGCAGTCTCCTGGATCCAGAGATGGGATGATGGCAGTCAGAGAGACCATGTGGAACCTCAACTTCTTCATGAATCTGTTGAGGCCTCGCAGGTCAAGGATGGGTCTGAGATCCTTTGGCTTTGGGGATTAGGAAATATCGGGAGTAGAATCCCTTGCCCCTTAGCTCCTGAGGAACTTCCTCCACTGCTCCCGCAGTGAGACACGTCTGATCCTCCTGCATGAGGAGTTGCTCGTGAGAAGGGTCCCTGAAGAGAGACGGGGAAGAGGTGGTGGGAGGGAGGGAAGGAGAAGAATTGGAGAGAATATCCCACTTCTACAGTGCGAAGGAGCCAGCGATCTGAAGTGGGACCATTCACGGTAGAAATGGGACAGACAATTCAGAAAACATGGTGAAGGATCCGTGAGTGGACTGGTGCCCCTTCAAAAGTCTTGGTTAGAGCCTGATGGACTGCCTTGCCGAGCCCTGGCCTTTACTGGGTGGTGGATGGGGAGGCTTATGCTTGCCATTCTTGCCCCGCTTCCTGGAAAAGTCTTGCCTAGGCTAGGGAGGATATAAGCGCTGAGAGGGCTGGGGCTTAAAGTACTTTTGCTGGGTGGTGGGGGTATGCAGGCCCAATTATTTGAATGTTGCCCGTGACTCCTTCAGCTTGTGGGGCTTGGAGTATGTCTTCTCCAAGAACAATACCATGCCGTCAAAGGGCAAGTCCTGAATTGTTTGCTGGACCTCTGGTGGAAGGCCTGACACCTGGAGTGGTGAACTCCTCTTCATGGCTATGGCAGAGGACATGGTTTGTGTGGCCGAATCTGCTGTGTCCAGTGAGGCCTGTAAAGAGGTCCGTGCCACTGCCTTGCCATCCTCTACTCTGGCAGCAAACTCCACCCTAGAGTCTGACGGGACCAATTCCTTAAATTTCATTGTGGAGTTCAATTAATTGAAATTATATCTACTAAGGATTGCTTGCTGGTTAACAATCCGAAGCTGGAGCCCCCGGTGGAGTACACCTTCTGGCCAAAGAGGTCCAGCTTCTTCGAGTCCTTGGATTTTGGGGTTGGGCCCTGCTGCCCGTCTCTCTCTCTCTCATTGACCACTGCCACCTGGCTGCGGATGAGTAAATACGTATTCGTATCCCTGAGAGGGGACAAAATACTTCCTCTCCACCCACTTAGCTGTAGGGGAAATGGAGGCAGGAGTCTGCCACAAGGTTTTTGTAGTGGCTTGAATCGTTTTAATGAGAAGCAATGCCACCTTGGATGGCCACTCAGAGGTTAATATGTCTACCATGGGGTCCTCAGACTCAACCACCTCCTCGGCCTGTAGCCCCATGTTATTGGCCACCCTGTGTAACAGTTCCTGGTGCGCTCTGTTATCAACGGGGGGCGGCCCAGAGGACAAAGACCCCGCCACTGCCTCATCCGGCGAGGATGACGACAAAGCCCTAGGCAGCACTGGGCCCTCTTATCCCTCCGACTCCCTGGACGGGTCCTGTTTGGTGCTGTGCTGTTCAGCGCCGACTGCGGCCTCGGTGGTGGAGCTGGGACCTGGATGGGGCTCTGTGCTGTGGACCGAAGCCGTCTCGGTGCCCCGAGGTGTGGGACAATCCCAGGACATTAGGGGGGCACGTACCTCTGGAGCGCGTGCACTGGGCTTGGTGGTATGCCCATGGGGTCCAGAATGGCCATTGCACAGGCCCCTGCCACGGCATCATCCCCGCCTCCTGCCTGTAGCGGTGCCGCTGCAATCGGTGCCAGCTGTGCCAGGAATAGTAAGACTCCGCCTGTGAGTCCAATGACAGGGACCTTGAGTGCGGACACCACAGTGGTGCCGACTGGGATGGTGCCGGAGAGCGGTGCCGCGGAGAAGGCAAATGGTGCCTCATCATCGCGGGCTTGCCTCTGGGCAGTGCTGGAGGTCTGTCTGGGCTGGCGGAGGGACTGCGGAGCCGTCATGGCAATCAAGTCCCTGGCCGCATTAACTATGTCCAGGGCGGAAGGGAGCTCCACCTGGCACACTCTAGCAGGAGAATCCACCGGCACCAGACTCGACTGACTCCTTTGTGAGCGCACTCCTTCTGTCTTCTTGTGCCACTTATGCAGTACCGGTGAATGAGAGCAGTGCCATGTTGCCTCCACGGGCTTCAGCGCCAGGGAGTGTCGGTCTCAAGGGTCTCTATGCCCAGAGTCCTTCCTCGGTGCTGTTTCTTGAACAGAGGCTGAAGCACTTTGCACGGAGCTGGCAGGGGATGGAGGGCTGCCTCCATAAGGAACCCTTTACAGATTTTGTAGCGATCTGTTTGATGCGCCTCCTCCAGACACTTCAGGCAAGAGTCGTGGGGGTCACCCGTTGGCATGGGCTTGTGGCAGGTCCCGCATGTCTTAAACTCTTGGGATTGAGGCATGCCCCGAGCTCCAAGAGGGGAGAAAATTGGGGTCGGGGGGGAAGCCCCCTACTTCTAACTAACTATGAAGACTAACACTAACTAACTATTTACGGTATACTCAAAGTTCAATCACTAGGGGAAACGCTTGCTGAGGCAAGTGAGACATGCAGCTCCAACGACCGTCGCTGGTGGTAAGAAGGAACTGAAGAGGTGGCGGGTTGGCAGCTACTATATGCACCACCATGAAGGCGCGACTTTAGGGGATTCCACAGCCGACCCAACGGGTACCGCTAGGGGAAAAACCTTCCGACGACTGTGCACGCAGTGCGTGCATACCTACTTGGAATCGACATGAGCAAGCTCTTGAAGAAGAACTGTGCATTGTGTGAAAAAAAAAAAAAAAAAGTACTTCCCTACCTCACAGGGGCATCGTGAGGATAAATACATTAAAAATTCTGAGGCACTCAGATTGTGAGGCACTACAGTGACATGGGCCAAATAATTACCTACCATTGATTGATAGATGTGGGAGTTTTGGAGGGGCATAACAAACCCCTGTAACATTCCCCCCACTGAATAGCTCTGATCCCTTCCTTTCCTCCCCACTCTTTCAACTACTTTCCACATCCATTTGCAACATAGGAAACAGAGGGGTGAAGTAGCCCATTTATTTCAATGGGATGTTCTCACCTGAATGAAAACACCCCATGGAGATGAATACAGTCTGAAACAATAGCTCTGAGATGTGATAACTGCTCCTTTCTTCTCTGTGGGTATTCTCACTTACATCCCCACTAACACTACTAGGCTGTATCCTCATGAAACACAGCAAGGTTCAAGACAATACAAGTAAGCATGTGGATTTTAGAGCCTTTAGAAAAGCTGACCATTAAACAGAAAGTGCTGCCAACCCTAACTTTTGGAGAACTGGTGTTATGCTATAATATATATTTTGAAGATCAACTACAACATACCTATTATTAAAAAGGGATCATGTAATAAAACTGGTTGTGATCCAGTTTTACATTATGCAACATAAATCGTTAGTATTTCCATTAAGTTTCTCAGTTCATGCTCCACAAACATGCCCCATCAACCCATCAAAGGGTAAACTGCCTTCACCACGTCAAGAGCAGTATCTGGATTCTGAATCTATATTCCCTGCTAGGTAACACTGTCAGCAACTCAACTGGACTCAGTTTTGGCTTTTTAGAGACATGAAAAATCTGACTCGGTTCCAATTTGTGGGGAGTATGGGAAAGAACATTTTTTCTGGGCAGAGCATATGTTGCACTTGTATTGTGACTCAGCCAAATCAACCAGGTCATACTGCCTAATCTATATAGTTACTTATCACATTTGCAAATTGAGCTGAAAAATCATGCTCAAGCTAGAGGAAGTCATATAGTTAGCCTTAGCACTAACTAATCTTCATTTTGGTGGTCATATCCGTCATTACATGCACAATCAGAATTATGCCCATCTGGGAACCAAATTAGAAAATGTTTCAGAAGAAGTCAAGTCACATCTACTCAGATTACAACAGTCTAGTAAAGGAACAACCATCACTTGAATCTGAATTCAACTTTTTTAAAAAACTAAAAATATTAAAGAAAGTTACCTTTAACACATCCTGGAGATCTTTTTCTGCAATATCAGGGAACTCTATTTCATAACTAGGATCAATTATAGCATGAAGTTTGGTGATCTGATTTGTTATGTGCTGAAACGGAGTCCTTCCATAAGTCATACAATATAAAATGCATCCCAATGACCAAACATCACTTTTGGGACTTATCTAAAAACAAACAAAGTAATTATCTGAATAATAATAATATTAATTACTTTAGTTTAAAAGAGAATGATCTCTTTTCTCATAGATACCAAACATCATTTACTTTGTGTAATATAATTTTACTTGAGCAAGAAGATACAATAGGGGGGTGTTACATAGTCTGATGATTCGCCTTAGTGATTATGCACAAAAGCCAAAGGCTGAGTGCCATTAACTGCCAACATATGTCATTATTAGACCATAAACACAAATCTTGGGAGTGTCTTGTTACAATATTAACTTCTAAATAAATATATTCTAAAGAATTATTTTTTGAGGACTAGATGGTCTTTCCCAAGTGTAACCCAACTTAAAAAGCTAAAGAGTTAGTGATAAAATTAAAACAAAATATTTGATTTTAAAGTTGAACTTGATATTGCTTTTGACAGTTTCTTAACAGTGATTTCCTCTTGGCATCTCTTCACAAAGATGGTGGTGAAGAAAAGAAAGCAAACAACCAACTGCATTATCTGGGATATGATAATGTAGGGGTTTGGGGTTTTTTGTTTGTTTGGGGTTTTGTTTTTGGTGGTACATGATCCCAGAACTGCCTCCATATCAATCAGTCATTGGGGAGTGGGAGGAGGAGACACAGTTTAGCCTCAATTGAGATATATTACCCTGACAACAATACAGAAGTTCTTTTCATCAGCGTTTTCCCCACTAACCCCATCGCCTGTGTATGATCAAATTATAAATGGGAAGAGACTACTGATTCCAAAGCCAGAGGATCTGATAACCACCAACATGGATCTCTTAGAAGGAAAGGTAAGTTAGTGGCTGTTTAATAAAAGTTGCATCCCAGTGAGTAGGGCTGTCTTTATTTTTAAAATGAAGACATTTCACTAGGCATCTGTGTTTTCTACAGAACTTACTTTTTGTCTACAGATGTCATAGGAGGACACTGGCACAACCACCATGCCATATTACTTACCCGACATGCATTGGGCTTTGATCAAAAATTAGAAATATTACATTCCTAAGCCAGGACCCTTCATGCAGGATCTTATGAATGAAGCCTTTGATTAATATATGGGGTGAAAGCTTCACCCTCTGTCAGGCAAGGTAAGAGGGCCAGAGCAGCACAAAAACATCCTTAAAGAACAGTATTTGGTCGAGGGCGGAATCCCTCGGCCCCGGCACTGCAGAACACAGCCTGTAAGCCTGTCTTTGAGGACCCCAGGCAAGCCCTGGTATAAGAGGCAAATGGGAGGGTGGGAGGGACATGTCAGGGCAGGGACCACAGCCTGCAGCACTCTGGCCTGTATGGCAGCCCTGGAAGGCTGTCATACTTTAGACAGGCTACCAGGACAGTTTAACTTGTGCTAGGGGACTGCTCCATTGCCTGGAGCAGCCCAGGACTGGGAAGGTGCAAAGATGGCTTAAACCCATCTTTATCTGCTTTTCCCATTGGGCTGAGAGTTCTTTGCTGCATCTCTCAGAAGTGCAGCACAGAATCTCACCCAGTAAGTTTAATACTAACCCAGATGTGGTGGGCAATGTACTTTGGTATATGGCTCAGATGGTCATGCAAGGTGCTCACTTCAGTAACCTCTTTGTGCAAAGATCTTACAGACCATTACTGAGCTAAGTTAGAGTAGCTATTTTTAAAATGCTAACAAGAACGGTAGATGAAAAAATCCCACATCTTCATTTCACCATTCTGCCAAAATTGTTAAGATCAGAGGTGAAACCTTAGCACAACCTTATACCCATATTATAATATCAACATACCAAAATGTCATATTGTGGATAATGAGAGAAAGTGAATCCTCCTGTAGATCTGAAACATCCTAACTTAATACTATTTGAAAGGGTTATTTAAATCTGTGCACTAAATATTACTATAGCTATAATTGAGCAGCCTCAAATCAAACACAACCAAATCAAATTTACCCTAAGCTTGAGATTAAGATTTAAAAGTTTCAACCTGAAAAGATACAATTTTGCCAAAATTATAATTTTTTGGAAGTAAAGTGTGTATAAAACATTAACTCCACTAGAAGCAGTATGCTGATGACATTCAGCTATATATCTCATTCTCAACTGATGCCACCACTACTAACATGTCAGAATGCTTACAAGAAATTAGCTCTAGGATAAAGAGCAGCTGGCTCAAACCGAACTGAGGTAAGACCAAAGTGATGCTGGTTGAAGAGAGAACACTTTGAAGAAATGGCCCAGCTTATTGTCCCCACCTTCCATCAGAGGCATACAGCCCCCATTCATCACAGCTGTGCAAAGACTTGGTATTGTGTTTGACTTCTCACTACACTTGAATAACCAAATAATAGTTTCCAAAAACACCTTTCACCTCCAGCTTGCTAGGAAACTTCACCCCTTCCTCGCAGATGATGACATGGCCATTATAATACATGCATCTGTCACCTCCAAAATGGATTACTGCAACTCATTGTATCTGAAGATGACCCACAGGTCCAGATGGCACAGAATGAGGTTGCCTAATTTCTCCATGGCTCTGGACACTGAACACATCAGATCTATGCTAACGTCCCTCCAAGGGCTCCCAGTCAGCTCCAGATGCTGGTTTGAGGCTTGGGTCCTAATTTTCAAAGTAATTAGTGGATCAAGCCCTAGCTACATGAAAGACTAAATTTTGATTTATGAACCACTGTAATAGCTATGATCCTTTAAAACAACAGAGATCACAAAGCATGTGAGAGCTGGGGACAAACCATTCTTGGTCAAGTGGATCCAGCTAGGGAACAAATTGCTGGAGGACCATCTTTAGGGAACATTGCAAAACCTCCCTCCGAGAAAGCCTTTCACCATAAGTGACTCTCACAACATGAAAACAAAAAAGCCTACCTCAAGCAGGGTTTTGATTCCCAAAAGAGAGAAGTGCTAGAGACTCCATAATGTCCACAAGGGACTTTGAGTCCCTTTCATGTAAAATCAATATCAACAGCAGATACTACAGTGATAGGCAGTAGTATAAAGGCATAAGATAAAAGTTTGCAAAAAGATTTTCTTACTGTCTGGGCTTGAAGAAGTTTATTTCATCCTTACTGGCCAGAGCGCATAAAATTACTAGCCAGACTGAAAGTTATACCTGGCTATGTCTCCCATGAAGCCCCATTTCTATTTTTAAAGGAATGCACAATTTCTCATGCACAGTATTTAACTAGAACATTGACAGCCAGCTTCCTTTTAAAAAAGGATTAACATAGCTTATTCTACAAGAGTCTCCTACTATCCTATCTTCCTTTCCTTCTAGCTTCAATCTACTTTTTCCTGTCTTTCCTTTTGATCGGAGATCATAATTTCTCAATTCCCCATCTCTTTCTTTATTTAGCACCTCAATCATACCCACCCATCTGTTGCCACTCGAGACTGCCCTACTCCCCTTCACCTCCAAGGTAAAAGCAAGCATGTACCTAGCCTGTGAGTCTATCCAGTTGCCTTGATGAAATAGCTTTTGTTTCATCAAAATGTCTGGAATATTTCCCCCTTTATCATTTTTATTTATTTATATATATATATATATATATGAATATGAGAGAGAGAGAGAGAGAGAGAGAGAGAGAGAGAGAGAGAGAATATGTTACCTTTGATCTTGATTTCCCATTTTCTCCATAGGAAGACATATCTTTGATTGCCTCTGGTGGCATGTAATTAATTGTGCCAACCTAGTAATAAAAAACATATATATTTTTAAATTAACCAAGTGTTTAATGGAATCTAATTAACTTGAAAAATTTCTTTTGACAGTTTGCGGTCTAATAAAAGCCTTGAAAAGCAACATTCCAGACTGAGAATCTGGGTGAGTATTTCTGCCATGTTCTAGCTTTCAGTGGTCTATACTTTAAAGTTAACAATATGCATGCAATAAGCACAGAAATTCACTCTAAATAATAATAAGTAGCTTAAGTTTTGTTAGCGCATACCTTATCTACAGAAACATAAAAAGTACTGTGTAGCACAAAATTCTAATGTTTGTTGTTTTCTTTAGGTTGGTAGATCACTTAACGTAGCAGACACAGAAATTACATTTTATAAAACACAGTACTCCATCTACTAAAAATATTTCACCTGTGAATCTTTAACAATGCTTGTCACATCTGGCTGCATTTGGTTCGCAATGCCAAAATCAATTAGTTTTAGCATTCCATCAACTATCAGAAAGTTTGCTGGTTTCAGATCACTGTGCACAATGCCTGCAAGGTAAGAAAACTCCAAGATTAATCCAACTAAGACATAAATTTTAAACTACACCTCTACCCCAATATAACGCTGTCCTGGGGAGCCAAAAAATCTTACCGCGTTATAGGTGAAACCGAGTTATATCAAACTTGCTTTGATCCGACGGAGTGTGCAGCCCCGCACCCCCGGAGCGCTGCTTTACCATGTTATATCCAAATTCGTGTTATATTGGGTCGCGTTATATCGGGGTATAGGTGTACCAAGTATGTATGATTTTTTGGCCCTCCCCACAAATGTATCAATTAAACTTTTGAGCAGGAACCAATGTATTCTTTGGATAAAAATGTACCCCTTGCTGCTGAATTGTGCTGTAGAATCTCAGATTTAATTTAAAAAAATAAAATTAGACGTTTTCAGTCCTTAACAATTGCAGTAAAAATCATGAAAATGTGAACTACCTGAGTCTGCAGATAGTCAAACAATATCTCCAAGAGGTATGACTTGCACTATTACTCTCAATCAAGGCCCCATGGGCATTATGATTTCAAGGTCACAGAATTGGGCATTTTCCAAAATGCTGCAGAATTCAGTACTTTTGCTGCAGCCAAGTGACTGACATTTTGTTTAGCATTTCTTTGCCTTGGTGGGACCTGCTTGCAGCTGCCCCTTTAACTCCAATTTTACTTATAAGGAGAATCTGAGACAACTGGGGTGCATACACCCTGAACTGTTCCATGGAGATAGAACTAGAGTCCAGTTTACAGCCAGAAAGTGGTAAATCTAGAAATCCTAAGTGTAGTCTGATGAGCTGGGCTGCCTCAAAAATAGAAAAGCAGAAAAGGTCCAGGGTACCAGAAACAAGCCAGGGACAAGCTCTCCCCTTTCTCGGTACACATGGGGGAGGGGGAAAGAGAGATTTGCTGTGTGCCACCTGGACATCATCATCCAAGGCCCATGGAGACAGGCCACCTGGACAAAAACAGCAAAACAAACCAAAACCCAAAATCTTTGTTGAATAGGTCATCAACTAGTTTTATGTTCTAGGAGTCGGTTATGTGTTTTGTAGGGAGGGGGGAGAAAATGGGAATGAAGGATATTTAATGGAGGTAGATTCAAATAACATTGATATGGAATTTAGGCATTTTTATTTAGTTCCATTATGCCACTGAATAAGAACACAGAATTCTCCATATTGTATCAGGCTCATAGTTCATCTTGTCCTATATACCATCTGTGACGGGATGTATCAGTCTCACAAAGGTACAGTAGGGCTTAACCCTTCTCTCTTAGCTGAGGCCACACTCACACACCCCGCCCCTCTGCTGGGCATGCTCCAGCTGGAAGCAGGATATAAAAGCCAGTAGAGCAGCTCAATCTGGGCTGATCGCCAACGGGGAAGGAGGTATGTCGCCAGGCCCACTGACAATGAGATACAGATGCCAGGGACGGGCACCTGGGGAGGGAGAAAACACTGCAGCGGGTTGCCCCAAAGATTTTTTTGGCCTGGTATACACCAAGAAGTGTGGGACTACTGCACCTCTTGCCCAAGTGTCAGAAGGCCGGCCAGAAGGGGGTACCGAGGGCCCCCCTTGTGCCTTTGCCCGGGGTCAGGATCCCCTTTGAGCGTATTGGCCTAGAGTTGGTGGGGCCGCTGGAGAAGAGCAATACGGGCCACAAGTATATCCTCGTCGTGGTCGACTACGTGATGCGGTACCCAGAGGCTGTCCCTCCTCGGTCTACCACCCCCAGACGGATGGGTTAGTGGAGCGATTTAACAGGACCCTGAAGTCGATGCTGAGAAAGTTCGTGGAGGACAAGCACTGGGACAAGTTGTTCCCCATGCTCCTCTTCGCCATGCAAGAGGTTCCACAGGCCTCCACCAGGTTTTCCCCATTTGAAATCCTCTATAGGAGGCAGCCCAGGGGAATCCTAGAGCTCCTGAGAGAGACATGGGAAGAACAGGAAAGCCGAGTTAGGGGGTCTGTCCAGTACATACTACGGTTGCGGGAACGGCTCCAAGAGCTGGGTACCTTGGCACAGGAGAACATGTTACAGGCCCAACACAATCAAGAGAACCAGTACAACAGGGGAATGAAGATGAGGGTCTTTGAGCCCAGAGACTGGGTCCTGTTGTTATTACCCTCCTTGGAGTCTAAGCTGCTGGCCAAGTAGCAGGGCTCCTTTGAGGTGACCAGACGGGTAGGGCCCGTCAACTATGAAATGCGGATGCCAGGGCGTCGGAGAGATGCACAGGTCTACCACATGAACCTCCTTAAGGCCTGGAAGGAACGTGAGGGCCTGATGATTGCCCCGTACCCACCAGAGCCTGAGCTGGGGTCACTGGCCGACAAACCCACGGAGCCAGGACCAAAGGCAATTGGCCAGGAGCTCGATACCCATCAGCAGGAACAGGTACGGCAGTTAGTATCTGCCTTCCCCACCGTCTTGTCGGCCCGGCCAGGGAAAAAAACATGTGATCAGCCATCACACTGCTACGATCCCCGGACAGAAGGTAAGAGATAACCACTGCCCGCTCCCCAAGAAGATGTGGGGGGGTTGTGCAGAAGGAACTAGAGATGATTCTAGCCCTGGAAGTGATTGAGGAGTCCAAGAGTGAGTGGTGGAGCCCCATAGTACTGGTTCCCAAGCCTGATGAAGCCATCAGGTTCTGCATTGACTTCAGAAAGGTGAATGCCATCTCCCGGTTCGACGCATACCCCACGCCCCGAGTGGACAAACTGCTCGAGCGGCTAGGCGACGCGGAATTTATCTCCATCTTAGACCTAACCAAGGGATATTGGCAGATCCCCTTGACATCAGCTTCCCGGGAGAAGACAGCCTTTCCTACACCCTTTGACCCCTACCAATTTACCATGATGCCTTTTGCTTTGCATGGGGCCGCAGCCACCTTCCAAGGGCTCATGAACCAAATACTGAGTCCCCATAATTCATACACTACTGCGTACATCGACAATATTGTCATCTTTAGCGCTGGCTGGGAGGAACATCTCCAACACCTCGACAGCGTGCTGCAAGTCCTGGGAGACGTGGGCCTCACCACGAACCCGGACAAGTGTCACTTGGGCCAGCGAGAGGTGACTTACTTGGGCTACACCGTGGGTAGGGAAAAACTACGCCCCTTAGTGGACAAGGTGCAGGCCTTACGGGGCTACCCTACCCTCACGACAAAATGGCAAGTATGGCAATTCTTAGTTTTGGCAGGGTATTACTGCCGGTTTGTGCCCAACTTTGCCATGCTTGCCACCCCACTGATGGACTTGACAAAGAGCTCCCAGCCATGGAAAGTCCAGTGGTCAAAAGACTTTGAGGCCGCCTTCCAGTCCCTACAAGAGTGGCTGACCCAGGAGCCGCTACTGGACCAGCCTGACTTCACTAAACCCTTCACCCTCCAGACGGACACTTCAGAGGTAGGGCTGAGAGCAGTGCTGTCGCAAGAGTTGGAGGGGGAGGAACACCCCATCCTGTACCCCCAGGAGATCCGCTACTCCACAACAGAATGGGAGGCCCTGGCCGTTAAGTGGGCGGTCGACGCCTTAAGGTATTACCTCTTGGGGAACCCTTTTTCTCTGGTAACTGACCAAGCATCCCTCCGATGGATTAATAGTATGAAGGAAACTAACGCATGAATCGTGCGCTGGTACCTATCACTCCAGCCCTACTCCTTCCATGTGCTGCACTGGCCAGGGAAGGCCCATGAGAATGCGGACTTCTTCTCCCGGGTGGGAGGAGGAGAAGGGGAAGAGGCACCGTCCCTGGACGCCATCTTAAGGGGGAAAGTGCATCAGCCTCACACTGCTACAGCAGGGGTTAACCCTTCTCTCTTAGCTGAGGAGGCCACACATGCTCCAGCTGGAAGCAGGATATAAAAGCTAGCAGAGCAGCTCAGTCTGGGCTGACCGCCAGTGGGGAAGGAGTTCCTGAGGAAGGACCGCCTGCACTCCAAGATGCAGAGGCCAGCCAGTCAGAGACAGACCCTGACACACCGGCATGGGACGTCGCGGAGAGGGGAGAGACCAGAGAATCCCAGAGACGGAGGACTCCAGAGACTCAGGTAGGAAGTGACCCAGGGAGGCTTTGCGGGGAAATGGTGACAGACAAAGGCTCGGCGTGTTTCAGTCGGACCCCTGCCGAGCTAGTGGCGGGCAAACCCATCACCAACAGGGCCCTAGGTTGGGACCCGGTGGAGAGGGCGGGCCTGGTCCCCCTATCCTGGCCACTACCCACCCCGGGGTGATGGCCCAGCTCACCAGTAGTACTGACTCTGGCCATTGGGCCACACTGCCTTGACAGCAGGGGCTATAGTATTGACCCTGGCCACTGGGCCACACTGCCTTGACAGCAGGGGCTATAGTATTGACCCTGGCCATTGGGCCACACTGCCTTGACAGCAGGGGCTATAGTATTGACCCTGGCCACTGGGCCCCACTGCCCGGACAGCAGGGGCTGTAGTATTGCCTCTGGCTGCACTGCCCTGACAGCAATAGCTGTGGTACTGATTTTGGCCAATAGGCTGCATTGCCCTGCTATCAAGGGTCGCATTAAGCACTGAGGTCCCTGAGACCCGGGGCACCCCTTCAAATTTGATCGCAGGACTGTGACACACCCCTCCCCTGCCCTCATGGGGTGACAGAGTGTATCAGCCCCGCGACACCATCTCACACAATAGTCAGCATCAGATTTCTTAGAAGGTGCAGAAATACTGACATGGGATAATCCACCTCTCCCAGCTTAATCCTTAATAATTAGAGATTGGCTTAAACCCTGAAGCATGAGACTTCCCGTTCAATGCTCTTCTTTTAACTCTAGATATTCTTGTTATTCATGTAGTCATCCAATTTCCCTTTGAATATTGCCAAGTTCTTGGTCTCAATGACATCCTGTAGCATCCAGTTTAGTTACATGTGAGTGAAATAAGCATTTTACTTCATTAGTTTTGAATTTGCCATCTTCCATTTTCTTTGAATGTTCCCTTATTTTGTAGTATGAAAAATGACAGATGCTCCTGATCTATCTTATTCACCTCATTTACAATATAAATAATTCCTATCTTGCCCTTTCAGTCTGGTGCACACAGACAGGGGGCATATCGGGCATATGGGTCAGCAAGGAAAGCAGCATAGAGACGGTAGTGAGAAAAGGAAACTGAAGCAATGTTAGTTATCAGATTTAAGGAGGCAGGGTGAGAATGTGAGAGGAAAACAAAGAACAGAAGAAAGGGTAGAGTTAAATAAAGCCTTAAAAGGAGAGGACAAGCAGCTTGAATCTGACATAAAATATCAGCAAGAGATACAGGGAGGAATGATGTGATCCAGTCGGTGGGTGAGAATTTTTTTTTTCCTCTTGCAAGGGAATGGAAGGGCGTTACATCGGAAATAAGGGAATATGTCACAGCAGTCAAATTGAGAGTTAACTAAAAGGCATGAACACCACATAAACAAAGAAAAAAGACTAAGTCTGCTTCTACTCCAAGCCTTATATCTGTGACCTGGTTACCACTGAACAGAGTGTTGACACTATTTTGCAAGCGTTTTAGTCCAGGAAGTTTTTGGAAAGTGTAGGGGACAATTTCCTGGTGCAAGTGCTGGAGGAACCAACTAGGGACAGCTTTTCTTGACCTGCTGCTCACAAACAGGGAAGAATTAGTAGGGGAAGCAAAAGTGGATGGGAATGTGGGAGGCAGTGACCATGAGATGGTCGAGTTCAGGATCCTGACACAAGGAAGAAAGGAGAGCAGCAGAATACGGACCCTGGACTTCAGAAAAGCAGACTTTGACTCCCTCAGGGAACAGATGGGCAGGATCCCCTGGGAGAATAACATGAAGGGCAAAGGGGTCCAGGAGAGCTGGCTGTATTTAAAGAATCCTTATTGCGGTTGCAGGAACAAACCATCCCGATGTGTAGAAAGAATAGTAAATATGGCAGGCGACCAGCTTGGCTAAACAGTGAAATCCTTGCTGATCTTAAACGCAAAAAAGAAGCTTACAAGAAGTGGAAGATTGGACAAATGACCAGGGAGGAGTATAAAACTATTGCTCAGGCATGCAGGAGTGAAATCAGGAAGGCCAAATCACACTTGGAGTTGCAGCTAGCAAGAGATGTTAAGAGTAACAAGAAGGGTTTCTTCAGGTATGTTAGCAACAAGAAGAAAGTCAAGGAAAGTGTGGGCCCCTTACTGAATGAGGGAGGCAATCTAGTGACCGAGGATGTGGAAAAAGCTAATGTACTCAATGCTTTTTTTGCCTCTGTCTTCACAAACAAGGTCAGCTCCCAGACTGCTGCACTGGGCAGCACAGCATGGGGAGGAGGTTACCAGCCCTCTGTGGAGAAAGAAGTGGTTCGGGACTATTTAGAAAAACTGGACGAGCACAAGTCCATGGGGCCGG
Organism: Terrapene triunguis; assembly: GCF_002925995.2. Classification (NCBI taxonomy): domain Eukaryota; kingdom Metazoa; phylum Chordata; order Testudines; family Emydidae; genus Terrapene; species Terrapene triunguis. The sequence goes on from NW_020664393.1 coordinate 25,797,418, forward strand.
ATGCGCTGCATCCGAGGGTGCTAAAGGAGTTGGCGGATGAGATTGCAGAGCCATCAGCCATTATTTTTGAAAACTCATGGCGATCGGGGGAGGTCCCGGATGACTGGAAAAAGGCTAATGTAGTGCCCATCTTTAAAAAAGGGAAGGAGAAGGATCTGGGGAACTACAGGCCAGTCAGCCTCACCTCAGTCCCTGGAAAAATCATGGAGCAGGTCCTCAAGGAATCAATTATGAAACACTTAGAGGAGAGGAAAGTGATCAGGAACAGTCAGCATGGATTCACCAAGGGGAAGTCGTGCCTGACTAACCTAATTGCCTTCTATGATGAGATAACTGGCTCTGTTGATGAGGGGAAAGCAGTGGATGTGTTATTCCTTAACTTTAGCAAAGCTTTTGATAAGGTCTCCCACAGTATTCTTGCCACCAAGTTAAAGTAGTATGGGCTGGATGAGTGGACTGTAAGGTGGATAGAAAGCTGGCTAGATCGTCGGGCTCAATGGGTAGTGATCAATGGCTCCATGTCTAGTTGGCAGCCGGTTTCAAGCGGAGTGCCCCAAGGGTCGGTCCTGGGGCCGGTTTTGTTTAATATCTTTATTAATGATCTGGAGGATGGTGTGGACTGCACTCTCAGCAAGTTTGCAGATGACACTAAACTAGGAGGCGTGGTAGATACACTAGAGGGTAGGGATCGGATACAGAGGGACCTAGGCAAATTAGAGGATTGGGCCAAAAAAAACCTGATGAGGTTCAACAAGGACAGGTGCAGAGTCCTGCACTTAGGACGGAAGAATCCCATGCACTGCTACAGACTAGGGACCGAATGGCTAGGTAGCAGTTCTGCAGAAAAGGACCTAGGGGTCACAGTGGACGAGAAGCTGGATATGAGTCAACAGTGTGCTCTTGTTGCCAAGAAGGCTAACGGCATTTTGGGCTGTATAAGTAGGGGCATTGCCAGCAGATCGAGGAACGTGATCGTTCCCCTTTATTCGACATTGGTGAGGCCTCATCTGGAGTACTGTGTCCAGTTTTGGGCCCCACACTACAAGAAGGATGTGGAAAAATTGGAAAGAGTCCAGCGGAGGGCAACAAAAATGATTAGGGGTCTGGAGCACATGACTTATGAGGAGAGGCTGAGAGAACTGGGATTGTTTAGTCTCCAGAAGAGAAGAATGAGGGGGGATTTGATAGCAGCCTTCAACTACCTGAAGGGGAGTTCCAAAGAGGATGGAGCTCGGCTGTTCTCAGTGGTGGCAGATGACAGAACAAGGAGCAATGGTCTCAAGTTGCAGTGGGGGAGGTCCAGGTTGGATATTAGGAAACACTATTTCACTAGGAGGGTGGTGAAGCACTGGAATGCGTTACCTAGGGAGATGGTGGAGTCTCCTTCCTTGGAGGTTTTTAAGGCCTGGCTTGACAAAGCCCTGGCTGGGATGATTTAGTTGGGAATTGGTCCTGCTTTGAGCAGGGGGTTGGACTAGATGACCTCCTGAGGTCCCTTCCAACCCTGATATTCTATGATTCTAGGATTCTACTACTGTGGTACTTCATTTCCGGAGGGATATATGGCCTCTGGACTATATCAGAATTGCTCTGAAATACACAAAATAAACAAAAACTCAAGGACTCTGCTATAAAGCCACCAATTCAAAAAGGCTCCCAGCTTGTACCAGCACAGAAAGCGGCTACCCCTCCAAACTCTGTAAAATCCATTTGATCTCTACGACACATACTACATTAATATCTAGAAATATTTAGCAATACCATGTTCGTGGATTGTGTGAACGGCTTCCAACATATTTTTCCAGTAGCTCTTTCGTTCCCATGGATTAATAGTCTTTTTCTTTTTAAGCCAGCTATTGAGATCAATATTTCCACATTCCATTACCATGTAGATATGCTGTTCAGTGATTTCACTAAAATAAATAATAAGTGCTATCATCATACTGAAATTAAATTTTAGAGAGTAACTGCTTTGAGGAATATTTTGAAAACTTAACTTATTTTAAAATGTTTACTCACTAATCATAAAGTCGGATGATCTTATCACTATGTTGCTGTAGCTTATTCAAATGAGCAATTTCATTCTTATAACTCTCAACAGTCAGTTGATCTGCTTCTTCAAGATTCACATATTTGACAGCATACAGCTGCTTCTTTTCATTCAATACCTGAAACACCTGCAAAACAGCAGAGAAACCAAAGTGCCCTCTTTATGCATTCCCAATGTTCCTTCACTTTGTGGTGTGTTTCATCACCACATCTAGAAATGGGCAAACAGCATTTTTTTGGGAAGAAAACAATAACATTTCATTTTAGTTTACAGAGGAAATACTACAAGTTTCCCTATTTGGCCCCACAATACTTCACTTAGAAAAACTACCTCAAGGGATTCAGAAGGTAGTTCAGATTCTACAGTTCTTGGGCTCTCAACTGAACCCACTTGCACATTTAAAACTGAAAGTTAGGATGTGGACTTAGTTGGGGTTGGTCCTGCTTTGAGCTAGTAGTACTAGATGACCTCTTGAGGTCTCTTCCAACCCATATCCTCTATGATTCTATGACAACCTACCAAGAGCTGGACTAGGATCACTGAAGAGACATCCGATAGTCAACCGACACTCTCAGTAAATAAATTCAAATGACCATTGGACAGAGAACTGTGCCTTAAAGTTACTGCCTAATTATTTTGTATGAAGTTTAACACCTTCCAGAGAGAATAGCAGTTTCTGACTTCCTGCTGCGTTTCCCATTTCATGTCTACCATAACCACCTCTGTTGCTTTCTCCTCATATATTCCTCCCAACTTATCCAAGTTTCCAGGTCCCAGTCCCTGGAATAAAACTGTAGCCTATGCAAGTTCAAAACCAAATTTCCATCTCCACCAACACTTCAAGTCCCAGTTTTTCCTCTGTGGGCCCTTGTCAACTGCCAATATCAACACTGCTGCCTCCTCTCCAGTTTGGCTCCTGTCTCTTGAGAGTGAACCTATGGATGTCTAAACACAAAACTAAAACTGCCTGCCAATTAAAAAAGTATAGAAAAAATTCTGTTAAAAATAAAGTTGACAGGAAGGGCTATAAACATAAATCAAATCCAAAACTGCTTTGAAATCACAATTGTTAAGATTATATGTAATCTGGATACTGTATAGGATTTTTTGTGCAGAAATTGTTTCTTTACTGGCATCCAAATACATCAGCAAGGTTTTTTTGTGTATTTGTTTTTAAGATAGCATCCCTGCATTTCCCCTTTAGCACTCTTATAGGGAAGAAACCTACTGAGAACACCTGGGTGTGGTAATTACAACATGAGTGTGCATGCATGTTCAAATTCCAAAGTTAAATACAAATTCTGGGGCGGGAGGGATGCCAACTTCTCAGGCCCACCAGACAACTGATTTGTTTAAATTCATGCAGAGGTTTCAGCTTAAAAAAAGTTGATTCGCATATCCTGTTGAGCAGTAACTGTCTGCGAATAATGAAACATTATGAAGAGGGCTGAATAAGATTTAGGTTAAGTACCTTCCCAGGTATGATGGGAAAGCCAGTTTTGGAATATTTACACATCTATTCAGCATAAGACATTACATGATCTGGTGCAGGGATCGGCAACCTTTGGCCCGCGGCCCGCCAGGGTAAGCCCCCTGGCAGGCCGGGCCAGTTTGTTTACCTGCCACGTCCGCAGGTTCGGCCAATCGCGGCTCCCACTGACCACGGTTCGCCGCTCCAGGCCAATGGGGGCTGCAGGAAGCAGCGCGGGGGTGATGGGCTGCATGCCAAAGGTTGCCGATCCCTGATTTGGTGGATTGAGCTCAGGGTCCTTTGACCTGCCTGCAACTGAAACAGTCTATTGGATTTACAGAATGGTTTAGCTCTATTCAGATAGAAGGATAATACCCTCCTGACATCTAGAGTATGGAGAACAATCTCCAGGTTGGAAGTATGCGATTTTGGAAAGAAACTTGCAGGTATATGATCTGATTCAGTTGCAATTCGGAAGTCGCTTTCGGAAGAAACTTGGGTTGTAAGAACACCTTATTCTTGTAGAACATTGTGAAAGGGGAGGATCTGCCATTAAGATGCCACTAGAAAGGCTGTTTTCCTAGATAAATTCAGGAAGGAGCAGGTGGCCATTGATTCAAGGGGGTGGGGGTGGGGGGTTGTGAGGCTTTTGAGACCCAAGTTCAGATCCCAGATAGGAGCAGAAACTTTTATCGCTGGGAAGAGATTCCCCAGGCCTTTCATGAACCTTGTGGTTATGGGGTGAGCAAATAAAGAAAGCCCCTTGATAGTAGTATGAAAGGCTGTTAGGGCTGCCAGATAAACCTTGATGGAATTAAGGGACAGTCCTGATTTCTTAAGCTGTAGCAGGTACTCCAGGACAAGCGGAAGCAGGGCAGATTCTGGATCAGCATTGTGGAGTTCAACCGGTGGCCAAATCTTGTCCACTTTTTGAAGGTAAATAGTTCTGGTGGAAAATTTTCTACTATTTAATAGAACGTGTTGTAACTCAGCAGAGCAAGATGATTCTAGCTCCACAAACCATTGAGGTACCAGCTCTTGGAGGTGAAGAATGCCAAAATTGGGATGTGTCAGACTACAGGCATCCTGGGAGAGGAGCTAAGGAACGATTGGGAGATCTGTCGGAGGAAAAAGAGCTAGATGCAACATATAAGGGAATCATACTTCCCTTAACCACATTGGGGTAATTAAAATGATACTGGAGTTGTCCTATTTAATCTTTTTTATCTTCATCCAAGGCTGGAGGAAGGCATCCCCCAGGGAATTGCAAGCTAATCCCCCTCTCTCCCCTTGAGTAAAATGGCATTTTTTGTTTGTAGGTCTACTTCTGGAAACACTGAACTCCAAAAGATTCTGACCAGAACCTGGGGATCGAAATCCCAATCAGTCTTAGGAGAAGCACATGCTGAGTTTGTTGGTTGTAACATTCTGTATGCCAGGTAGATACACTGAGATCCTTATGTGATACTTTATGAACCAATTCCACAATTTTATTGCCTCAGCACTGAGGAAATGGGATCTTGCCCTTCCTTGGCAACTGATATAAAACATGAAAGCCATGGTGTCTGTCATGACTTTGATGGATCTGGGTCTCATGAAAAGAAGGAAATGAAGACCTGCATTTTTGACCACTATGAGCTCTAGAAAGCTGATATGGAGGGTGGTCTCTTGGGGTGAGCACCTGCTTTGTGCTGTCAGAGCACCGAGATGCACCCTCCATTCTAACAGAAAGGCATGCGTGGTCATGGTTACTGTTGGTACTGGTTGGAAGAAGGGGACCTCTGCCCCTACATTATGCTTAATCTTCCACCAGTCTTGGGAATGTTGTACCTGCTGGGGAACAGACACTTGCTTGTCTAGACTGTATCTGTTTGGAGAGTAAACTGTTCTGAGCCACTCCTGGAAACAGTGGAGGTGTAACCTGGCATGCTCTGTTACAACAGTGCAAGCTGCTATGTGATCCAGAAGCTGAAGGCAGTTTTTGACTGAGGTCAGAGCTGTCCTGAATCATTTTTGACAAGTCTTGATAATACCCAGAACCAGTCCATGGGGAAAGATGCCCTGGATGTCAGGGAATCCAAGAAGGCCTCTATGAATTGTACATTCTGAACAGGAGTTAGTATGGATTTTTTTTATGTTCAGCTGAAGGCCCAGTTCCAAAAACAGAGAAAGTGTTGATCTTGTGGCGGATAACACCTTTTGGTAGGATTGACCCGAGTAGCCAACCGTCAAGGTAGAGGAATACCACAATAGCCCAACAACGCAGGTAAGCAGTCACTACCTACAGGACCTTCTAGAACAGTGTTTCTCAACGACCGATCCGTGGACAGGCACCGGTTCGTGGCAGCCTCCTTGACAGTTCCTGAGATTTTCCCAAAACAGAATATTAATATTTAAAATGTAAAGGGTTTTTTGTGCTTGCATTTCACATCACTATATTCAATTATTTCTGAACATTAACAAACAAACCGACTACGTTGCCATCGTGCTGATATGCAAAGCACATTTGCATGCATTTGTTGGAAGGAAGTAGTTAGCAGTGAGTGAAAGTTAAGTTCTAGTAAAAAACTTTTACTTAGCTAAATCAGACAATGTCATTGCCAAAGAAGTTACCTCTGGATTGATTTTTTGGGACTAACAAAAGTTCAGAAAAACAGAGATGCGAGTGACTCCAAACATGATAAGGAAGAAGGGTGAGAAAAGAAAAGGAAACGTTCGGCCTTCAGTCAAAAATATGATTCGTCTTACATGAGTATGGATTTGTTGCAAGTGAGGATGTAGAATAACTGAAAACTCTGTGTTGTGTGTGGCACAACTCTAAGCAAATGATGCTATGAAACCTTCAAAAATGATTTGACACATTGAAAAAGACAGTTACCTGTTTCGAAACTAGTGTTCTTCAAGATGTGTTGCTCACTGTAGGTGTGTGTGCTCGCCACATGCACTGGTGCCGGAAGTTTTTCCCTCAGAGGTATCCGTAGGGGACAGACTCTGGCACCCTCTGGAGTGGTGCCCGTATGGTGCAGTATAAGGGGCACTGTCGGCTCCCCCCACCCTCAGTTCCTTCTTGCTGGAAACTCCGATAGTGGGGAAGGAGGGTGGGTCATGGAATGGACATGGAGCAACACATCCCGAAGAACACCAGTTACGAAACAAGTAAAGGTCTTTTCTTTGAGTGCTTGCTCATGTCCATTCCATTGTAGGTGACTCCCAAGCAGTGCCACCGGAGGCAGGTCAGAGTTCATGGATGTGTCGATTGCAACACAGCTCTGCCGAATCCAGCGTCATCTCTGTCCTGCTTGGTAATGGCATAATGCGTCATGAACGTGTGTACTGATGACCACATAGAGGTTCTGCAGATGTCCTGGATGGGGACATGTACTAGGAAGGCCGCCAAGGACGCTTGTGCCCTGGTCGAGTGGGCCTTTATTATAGGTGGTGGTTCGGTCCATGCCAACTCATAACAGGTTCGGATGCATGATGTGATTCAGTTAGAGATCCTCTGCAAGGACACTGGTAAGCCTTTCATCCTGTCCGCTGTCACAATAAAGAGTTGGGTCGACTTGCGGAAGGCCTTGGTGCGCTCCAAGTAGAAGGCCAGGGTGCGCCAGACATCCAAGGTGTGCAGCCGTCTCTCCTCCGCAGTTGAGTGCGGCTTTGGACAGAGAACCCAGAGAAAGATATCCTGGTTAATACGAAAGTGAGACACCATCTTAGTCCGAAACGCTGGGTGGGGTCGCAGCTGGACCTTGTCATTGCAGAAAACCGTGTATGGGGGCTCCGAAGTGAGGGCTTTAATCTCAGAGACTCACCTCACTGAGGTAATGGCTACAAGAAAAGCTACCTTCCATGACAGATGTGACGAGGATCAGGAGGCCAGTGGCTCAAAGGGAGGCCCGGTGAGCCTCAAGAGGACGAGGTTGAGGTCCCATTGCAGAATCGGGTCCCGAACAAGTGAGAAGAGCTGGCTCTAGTCTTTTCAGGAACCGGACAGACATGTCATGTGAGAACACTGATTTTCCCTGGACCTGTGAGTGGAAAACCAGTGTGTCTACCAGGTGCACCTTGATGAAGGCAAGTGCAAGGCCTTGCTTCTTAAGGTGGAGCAGGTAATCAAGGATGGACTGCACAGGCGACCGTGTCGGGGAGATGCCACGCTTCTTCGCCCAGCAGGAGAGCTGCCTCCACTTTGCCAGGTAAATCGCTCTGGTGGAGGGCTTTCTGCTTTCCAAGAGGACCTGTTGTACCTGGCTGGAGCAGGCCCTTTCCTCCGGGTTCAGCCACTCAGCAACCAAGCCATGAGGTGGAGGGAGGGAAGGCGGGTGCAGGAGCTGACTGTGGTCTTGTGAGGGTCCATGAGCGTGCCGAACCAGTGCTGGTGAGGCCATGCTGGGGCAATCATGACGACTCTCGCCTTGTCTCTTTTGACCTTTGCTAGGTCCCTGCTGACCAGCGGAATCGGCGGGAATGCGTACATTAGATCCCCTTCCCATGACAGAAGGAAGGCATCGGAGATGGAGTTCTTGCCTAAGCCCTGGAGAGAGCAGAATTGCTGGCACTTCCTGTTCTGTCTCGTGGCGAACAGGTCCACTCGGGGAGCTCCCCACCATCAGAAGAGTACCTGGACGACCTCCGGATAGAGGGACCACTCGTGGGGAGAGAAGAAGGACCTGCTGAGGCAATCTGCCAGCACATTCTAGATGCCGGGGAGCTGCGATGCCTCAAGGTGGATGTCACTGATATGGGTCTTGCCCAGGCATCTCGGACAGCTACTATGAGGATTGCTGACGGGCATCGTTTTCTTTAGAGCGATTGCAGGGTTTGAAGCCTGGGAATCAGGGCATGCTCCATCTCTAGGCTAAGTCCTGTCCGGGACGAACTAACTACCTATACTAAGGGAAACTAATGACTTTTACTATTTACAGGGAAAAGTTCATATCAACGGACTGAGAAAGAGGAAGCTTGCCAAAGCAAGATGATGTTCCAGCACCGTCACTGACGGTAATAAGGAACTGAGGGTAGCGGGAGCATGCGGCATCCCTTATACTGTGCCATACAGGTGCCACTCGAGAGGGCACCAGAGATGGTCCCCTACGGATACTGCTGAGGGAAAAACTTCCAGCACCGGTGCATGTGGCGAGCACACGCACCTACAATGGAATGGACATGAGGAAGCACTCAAAAAAACCCAAACATTCAAATGTAAAAGAAAAGCCAGTGGAATTCTTCCAATGGAAAGAAGTAGTAGTAAAGGGGCAAAAGAAAGTATTGCACATGCAGTAACGTTAAATGAAGATTTGTTAAAAACATCATATCTGCTGTCCCTACACATAGCTAAATGCAAGTCACCATTTACAGGTGGTGAAGAGCTAATCGTGCATTCAGTAATAGATATCTGTCACAAAGTCTTGGGTGATGCAGCTGCCAAAAAAGCAAGTTGCATTCCACTGTCAAATGATAATGTCTCACATCAAATCACTGATATTGCAGAAGATATCAAAGCTCAGTTGATAGAAAGGGTGCAAGAGTCAAGCTGGTTTGCAATTCAGTTGGAGAAGTCAATGGACATTTCTAAGGCAGCATTTCTTATTGTTTATGTGCGTTATGCCTATGAAGGCGTGTTTCATGTGAAGAACCCTGCTGTGAAGAACTGCCACAAAACACAAGAGGTGCAGAAATGTTCTGGGTCCTAAACGTGTATGTGACAGGACACGGACTTGAGTGGGGCCACTGTGTTGGAATTTGCACAGATGGAGCAGCCACAATGATAGACAGACATTCAGGGGTAGTAGCAAGAGTGATGGAAGTTGCACCAGTTGCTCAAGCAACACACTACTTTATTTATCAAGGTCTTGGCAGTCAAGAAATGGTCTCCAGAGCTTAATGATGTCCTCGGTATAGTTGTTAAAATTGTGAATTTTGTGAAAGCAAATTGACTAGTTCTCGCATCTTTGCTACAATGTGTGAAGAAATGGGGTTCAAACACCATCACTTATTATTACTCGCTGAAGTGTGGTGGTTATCCCATGGCAAAATATTTATCCGAGTGTATGAACTGCAACGTGAACTTGAAGCCTTTCTGTCTCAAAAGAAGTCTCCTCTGACAGCATACTTTCAGGATTTACAATGGCTCACCAAACTTGCATATTTGGCAGATATATCTGATCACTTTAATCAGTTCACTCTCTCTATGCGGGGAAGTATATCGAGTGTCTTTGTATTGGCTGCCAAGATCACGACCTTTAAAAAATAAAGCTCCAAGTCTGGAAAGAGAGTCAGGCACGACTGTTATGACATGTTCCCATCTCTTGCATTTCTGGCTCTTGATGACAGTAAAGATGTGGATCTGCTTCTCCTCTGTGAAATAATGGTATCCCTTCTAAAATCAGTTCTCCAAATGTTCGAGGACTATTTCCTATCATATTCTGATCCAACGAAAGGAAAGCAATGGGTTCATGAGCAATTCTCCTCTCTAGAAACTGAGACCTCTCTATCATCATTGGAAGACAAGTTGCTGGAACTGTCAAGTGATGAAGATCTGAAGTTACAGTTTCATGAAGTTACTCTACCTGTTTTCTGGATCACAGTCAGAAGTGAATAACCACAACTCAGTGAACTCGCTGTCAAAACTTTGCTCCTGTTCCATTCCACATACCTCTGTGAAATTGGATTTTCAGCAATGACTGCAATGAAAACAAAAAACTGCAATCAGCTGAGCACTGAAAAGATGCTCCGAGTGCCCTTGTCAAACATTCATCCCAGGATTGAAAGACTTGTGTCTACAAGACAGGCACAAGCATCTCATTAACAGTATGGTGAGTGAATCCATCTGATTTTTTTTTATTATTGTTTTAAAACTGAATCAATTGAATTATCTGTATAAAATGAGGTATACAATTGTAGACAAAATTATTGGTACCCTTCATTTTCATACCACATAACTGATTGAACTTGACTTTATTTTAACAAACAAACAGAACTGGAGTATTGGCCCTGTGTTGGTAAGAAAGAAAGAAAAATGCTTTACATGCAGATAGTACAAAAAAAGAAAGGCCTGGCAATATTGAAAAAAGAGCAAGAAATACCAGTGAAACACTGTTCATTTTTTCCCCCCTCTCAAGCAGTCCATGACAGTTGAGGATGACAGCGAGCCAGTCCCCAGTATCAAAAAGGTTGAGAAACACTGTTCTACAACATTCTTGGAGCCGAGGAGAGGCGGAAGGGGAGCACCAGATACTGAAAAAGATCTTGGCCTACCACAAATGAGAGGAATCTCTTGTGAGGTATGTGTATCACTATATGGAAGTACATATACTAGAGGTTGAAGGCAGAAAACCAATCCCTTAAATCTAGAGATGCAATTATAGCCTCCAGGGTCACCATCCTGAACTTCGTGGATCTCACGAATTTGTTTAGGAGTCTCAGATCTAAGATTGGTCTCCACTTACTGCTCTTCTTTGGTACGAGGAAACAGTTCAAACAGACATCCTTTCCCCTGTGTTGAGCGGGTACTGGTTCTATTGCTCCTAAACAAAGAAGAGTGTTTATTTTCTGTCTTACTAGGAACTTGTGAGAGGGGTCCCTGAAGAGGGGCAGGAAAGGGGAACGAGGAGGAGAGAGGGAGGGAAAGTCAGTGGTGTAGCCTGATATTGCTTCCAGCACCCATTTGTTCAAGATAATATATTCCCATGCATGCTGTAAATGGGAGAGTCAGTTTCCAAATGGGTGAAGGTGGGCAAAACAATGAAGCTGGCAGGTTAATGAGAGGGGAATTCGAACCCTCGACTGTCCCGTCAAAAGTGTCATTTTGATGACGACACCTGTTGTGAAGCCACATCAGATGGGTTTATAGGGTCTCTCTCTCTTGAACCTGTGCCTCCTTCCTGGGAAATTCTGTGGGTCTCTGGAATCCAGAGAATTGCAAAGGGCGGGATCTTTCCGCCGTTTGCAATCTGATGACCTTCCATTTGTTTGCAGGAGTGTAGATGCCTAATGAGCGAAAAGTGGTCCTGGAATCTTTAAGGGTATGTAATGACTTGTCAAGGTTCTCTGCAAACAACTTCAGTTCATCAAATGGGAAATCCCCTACTGTATTCTGGACTTCTTTGTGGAAGCCAGACAACTGTAGCCAGGAAGTCCTATGCACCATCACAACTGTGGAAATGAAACGGGCTGTAGTGTCTGCAGCATTGAGAGCTGTCTGCAACAATCTTCTTGCCACTAACTGTCCCTCAGCAACAGTGGCCTGGAATTGTTCCCTTTTATCTGGAGGAAGGTGTTCAATAAATGATTCAAACTTTGTGTAGTTGGTGAAGTTTTACTTAGCCATCAGCACTTGATAATTCATAATCTCTGCTGCAGGGAGTGGACTTTTAATTGAGTTGTTTGCCTTCCTTGTTCACTGTGTCAATAACCAGAGAATTGGGAAGTGGGTGAGAGAAGAGGAATTCAGAGTCCTTGATGGGGACATAATATTTTTTGTCAGCCCTTTACAAGTGGGTGTCATTGTAGCCAAGGTTTGCTAAATGGTTCTAGCAGAGACTCATTAATAGGGAGGGCAACTCTAGATGGTATCACAGAGTGCAGAATGTCCAACAGCTTGTGTTGGGATTCTTTGACCTCCTCAGGGGATATCTGCAGAGAGTCTGCCACCTGCTTAACGAGGTCCTGGAACTGCTGAAAATCATCAAACATTGATGGTGGAGGAAGAGGCATCAGGGTCTCATTCGGCAAAGAAGATGAGATTGTGGTTTGAGACATGGCTTCTGTGTCTACCCTGGTCTCCTGTTCCTCAAGAGGAGAAGCTTGGATTGCTTTATTATCCTGCTGGGATAGGGTCGGGGCCCTAGAAAATGGCGGATGATAAGCTGGCCAGGGATCCCAATATGGCCAGAGGTCCATACGGGGGAGGGAGTGGCATCCAGGGTTGCTCCCATCAGAAGTCATGAGGCCCCAGAACATCTTCCCTACCCTTTCAGGAGAGAGGATTAGCGTAAGGGTGCATCTGAGAATCCTGCAATGAAATGGATGAAGTGGAGGGAAGTTCATAGTCACCATTCTCTTCTTCTAATGGAGGAGCTCCCACAGAAAAGGGAGGCGACGGTACTGGGGATGTAAAAGGAACTGGAGACCAAAGGTTCTTAGTACTGAACGGTGCTTGGTAACTGCCAGCAGCAGAGACTTTGGTTCAGCAGTCACTGTGGTTCAGCAGTCACTGTTAAGTCTTGTTGGTACCTAAAATCCTGGGGTACTGAATGTTGCTGTAGCATTGATAGATGTTGCAGTACCAAGTGTGATAATGGCATTGAGCGGGGCTGTGGTACCGGGTGTTTGTCCTTTTCTGACTGTACCAGAGGCCTAGGGTGCTTTGTAGATGGCACTGAAGAGGCGGGAGGCAGACACAGTACCATGACACAGTACCATGACGGAGACTAGAGTCAGGTGCAATGGTACCGGTCTTCTGTGCTTGGTGACACCCCAGCCAACAGCACCAGATTCTTCCCAGAGCCCTGTTTACCTTTAGCATTGTAGTGTTTTCTCACCTCATCTGCACCAAAGGAGCCTCTTGCCGCTATTGTACCAAGTCTTGAGGAAGGCCTCTCCAAGGTTATACATCTGGCCAGAGACAGAGGTCTTTTTGAGGGAGAATCCCTGGAAGGGGAACTAGAGCTCCTCTTCTTAGAGGATCTGGAGGAGAACTCTGAGGATTTCTCCTTTCTAGGAGAATGTGGCACTGGCTGGCGACAGCAACCCAGTTCAGTGCCACTATCCCACTTGGTACCGCAACATATATTGGTGCTGCAGCATCATTCGGTACCACAACACCTATTGGTATCACATGAGTTTACATATGTGATAAATGAAGGAGGGGGTTGCCCCTGTTTATGAACACCCAGTCAGCGAGTTAGCTGTAAAATCCCTCTTGATGTCTGTTCTCTGCTTGCTTTACCTGTAAAGGGTTAACAAGCCCACAGGTAAAAGAAAAGGAGTGGGCACCTGACCAAAAGAGCCAATGGGAAAGCTAGAACTTTTAAACTTGGGAAAGAAACTTTCCCTAGCTTTAAACCAGGTATGATTATAGATTATCAATTCATACCTCGAACCTACTTATCTGGAGCCTCAGATATGTAAGTAAAATTAGGGAATGTCTAAAAAGACACGATTAGGGTTATTTCTTTTATTTTGGCTTGTGGATCTCCTCTCTGCTAACCCCACATGCTTTTGTTTGCTTGTAACCTTTAAGCTGACTCCCCAAGAAAGCTATTTTGGGTGCTTGATTTTTGGAATTGCTTTTTTAAAATCTAGCAAAAGCCTAAGTTCCAGATGTATTTTTTCCCTTTTTGTTTTTAATAAAATTTACCTTTAAGAACAGGATTGGATTTTTGGTGTCCTAAGAGGTTTGTGCATGTTGTTTGATTAGCTGATAGAAAACAAAGGAAATTAGCTGTGGCTTTCTCAGCTCTTCCCGGAGGGGGGGTGAAAGGGCTTGAGGATACCCCACCCCACAGAGAGGAATTCCCACGTGCTCCTTCCTCGATTCAAAGGGGTTTTTTTGCATTTGGGTGGTGGCAGCATTTACCAAGCCAAGGTCAGAGAAAAGTTGTAACCTTGGGAGTTTAATACAAGCCTGGAGTGGCACGTATTAATTTTTAGAATCCTTGCAGGCCCCTACCTTCTGCACTCGGAGTGACAGAGTGGGGATTCAGCCTTGACAACATATCAGAGAGACTTAACAGTTATTGTTGAACCAGAGTTTCCATTGCTAGCAGGTGGAAGGGATGCTAGAAACTCCCAGAGACAGATGTCTTAGAAAGGTAAAAATTGATATCACCGGTATGTCTAAGGAGCCTTTGAAAATTTAACTCCTAAAATCTAGATAAACAGCCTCTCAGGCATTTATACATGATAAAGCTGGGGAGGGAGGGGGAAAGGAATCCTATTTTTAAATGTTTGTTGACTCTAGCCTAATATTTTCAGAGGCACTTAAGGGAGTTAGGTGCCCAACTCCCATTGACTATAGTCATTATTTGTTCAGAGCTTTGTCACATTCACTACGCCGTAAAAAAGGATGCACCTCTTCTATTTCTATCTGTTTCTCTTTCTTCCCCATCCTCCTCTCTCCATTTCCTTTCCCCTTTCCTGTCTCAGAGAATCTCCTGTCTTCTTTTCTCCACATTTCTTTCCCTCTAGCATCTCCCAGGTCTTAACCCAACGTGCTTCACTTCCACCTACTACTCCTATTCCATTCACTAAAGTGACCAGTGATTAAAGTCACTAATGTTCACATTAACAAGTCATCACTGGGCTTGAAAATTGATACTGCAATTAGATTAATAGGGGCCATGGGTGTTCATACCTGTCACTGTTTCAGGCTGTCTGCAGACTCAGGCAGACATTATTACAGTGGTTAAATTCTGGTCACATTTGGAATGTTCCCTGCAGCTATGAGGGCTAGAAACTAAGCTTTCACTTAGTAAAAAGTAAGATTCTGAAGAATCTGAATGTGTTATGCGGGTCACCTAATACATCATCCAGGTTGTCTCTAGCAAATGACCTATCTGTTTGACACCCATGAGCTACATATTTGAACAGAAGTAGTCAGATTACAAATAATGGGCTCCATTAGTCTTAAAGGTTAAAAAAAAATCTCCTACCTTACTCGAGCCACCGCTACCTATTTGTTTTAATATGGTATACACTCTTCTTTTAATGGCCAGGCATTCATTTGTAGGTATAGAAGCTGAAACCTGCATACAGAAAAATTAAAATGAAAATAGCTATTTGTGCAGGTGCTGTGAAACTTGCTAAAAGCTTGCTCATTAATACTGTAAACATACCAACTGCACTGCAAACATTCCAGGCCCTGAACAGTACTGGTTTCCTGGGGGGGGGAAACCAAGCTAATTTAATTAATCAATGTATATGCATCAGGTGACAAAACTAAGATTTCATGGGCAATCTTACTTCTGGCATTTCGTAAGATGGTACTTGACGAGACAGCTTTAAGAACAGTTTTAATTATTTTTTTGATAGCTACAACCATGTTATACACACACCTTCTTGACCAGATCAGAGATGTGTCATTGAGCCATTCTAAAATTTGCCTTTGGATTACAAAAATATGCACTAGTTTAAAAAAAAAAAATCAAGTTGTATTTCATTGAAAGAGGAAGTAGTATGGCATTTGTTTTATGAAAACACATATGTGCGTCAGTTTGATTTTCAGCCATTGGTAGATTTCAGATCTAGATATTGAGAAACCTTCTTGACAAAATTAAGGTTATTGAAATTTAGCAATTATCAGAATTGGCAGATGACTGTTAGATCAATATTTTCGGACAGCAACATATACTTATGAGATAACTCTTATTCCCCCAATGGAGATTTTGAAATCTCGATGAAGATTATCACAATATTGCTAAGTAACAATAAAATTACAAAAATCTTTGTGGCTTTCCCTATCAAAGCACTTAATTCAGGGCTTGAAAAACCCACCCAACACTTAATATCTTGAGGACGGAAATATATCTTTATGTAATGATACTTCCTATGTATCCAAAGCCAATCCTTGCATTTAAAGAATAAAACAATATTGTACTGTGTTCAGTTTATATTTTGCCAATTCACTTTTGTTCAGTAAGTTTAAAAAAAACTTACTATGTTGATTATTTCTGTATACTTTCTTTCCTTTCTTGGCTTCATTTCACTTTTACTTTAATATAATAGATCATGGTGCATCTTTTCCTGCACTGTTTTTGGAGTCCTAAAGTTTCCTTTTTCCTCTTTCCACTCCATTATACTCCTCCTTTCTCTCTTTGTATTGTGCGCTTCACATCCATCTCTCATTTTCTGTCTCTTCCTCTCCCCCACTTCTCTTTTCTAACTTATCCCATCAATTTCCCCCCTTCCCCTTGCACAGGGTTTGAAAAAAGAGGAAAAAATTCTTAGGCACCTAATAGCCAGAGGATTAAAATTAAGAAGATGGGCCCCTCTGCCCAGGGGTAATGCCCTAGTGAGAAGTCCAGCCTACTCCCCAACCCCATAAGTAGTGGGATTCCTACCAGAATCCTGTCCCTGGGCTCTTAGTTACTCCATTTTTCAGACAGTCACCTGCTAACATGTTTCTGAAACTGACCCCTCAAATCACACTGGCTACTAGCAGGGAGGAGGACCATAATCTCTTTATTTCCCTTTTCCCTCTGCCTCCCTAAACTTGTTGGATGCTGTGAAGGTGGAAGTTTCTGCCTTCTACCCTTCTGCTAGCCTCTTTTTGGATCCTTCTCGGCAGTGAATAACTCCAGTACTTCCCAAACCTGAGCAGAGTGAAACACACCTTATTCTTGCCAGTTTTGTCTCTGTCCAAAGGGGTCTAAAACAACAGCAAGAAAAATGGACAATAGATAGTTCTACTTTAATTTAATTGGATGTTGCAGCAGAGAGATACAGAAGCGAGCTGTTGGCAAACTCCTGAAGACATCACCGCACTTGCATTAATTTACATTTGGAAGACTACTTTTACAACTGTAAAGGATTAAAAAGTCCTCCACGCCACCTTTAAAATGAAGCTTAGATTTTACAGATATTGACTGAATTCTCCCAAGAAATCTTTTTTTATATGGCTTAAGGGATTTTTCAAGCCCTGACCTAATGTAGTTAATATAAATTTCAGCGAAATGGCATAGAGGTAAAAATAGTTATTCTTTTCTGATTACGGCAATATGAACTCTACCATATTCCTGCTCCAGGTAGGTGATCTACAACAGCCTTCGACATAAATGTAAAGGTGAACTAAATCTATACAAAACATACACCCACTTCTCCCTTATTGAATTAAGAGAAATGTGGGGCTGAAAAATCTTGGAAAGAGGTAAATTTTTTTTCAAATGCAAGGAGATACAATTCAGGTTACATTACCTGTAAGTCAATTTGGCTTTGAAATGGAGTTGCTGGTGTATGTGGCTGGAAATATGGAACCTGATTATATGGAGTGGACACTTGACACGCTGGTGGGAAGTCATTCTTTACAACTGGAGTTCTGAAACTGTGGGAAATATTTGTCATCAAATAGAGGTTTGTACCTAATCAGTATTACTACAAAAATATCATAATAAATAATACTACTACCACCACCTAGCTATTTATAATGTTTTTCATAAGTAAACTCAAAGTACTTTAGAAGAGGAGGTATCATTCACATTTTATAGATGGGGAAACTAAGGTACAGGTCAAGTGACTTGCCCACAATCACCCAGCAGCAGAACTGGGAATAAGAACCCAGGTCTCCTAATTCCCAGTCCAATGCCTAGTATGAAAGTAGGTCTATTACAAGTTGAAATCTGTAGTACTTCCTAAAATCACGACAGTTTATCCAGTCTGTCACTGAATGCCTGTCACTACTATATTCATGCTCCTATTCATTAGTACAGTTTACTATATATAGGCTCTCAAACTTGAGATGAAAAAGTACCTCTCAAATGTGAAGTACCTTTAAGTAAACACAAATAATATTTAATCTTCAGAAATATTTCATAAATGTTAACTAACTGATCAAAACACCTCTCTGAGGTATTATCCTCCTGCCCAAAAAAACTGGGAAATGAACATACAAAATAGTTAGAAAACCTAACCATGTTCAGAGGCAGTCTTTGTGTCAGAGCTATACCTGGAATTCTTTAGTTTCAAGCTCACAATCTTTTACTCAAATTTACACATTTTAGGATGAAGAGACTGGTCAAGATGTAAAACATCAAAATGTGAAGAAATGAGTGCCTAAAGTTGGGCACCAAGGTCCATATTATGGTACCTATGTATAGACTTAGCAGGTTTTTAAAAGTCTTGGTCACTTTGTGTATGTTGATATATCCAGATAAGAAACACATTAGAATAACATTAAGATTGCAGAATGAAACACTCAAAAGTTAAGAAATACCAGAATTAAGGCTCACTGTACAGTCTTCAGTTTGGCTATCTTATGCATATATATTACGATACAGTCTTTAATTACATCCCAACATACTATTTTTTCCACTGGACCCTTGCCTCATTCAGTGCAAAGAATTGTGCCCACTGAACACGTAGTCAGACAATATTTCTTTTAATCATCATCATTAATTCCTTTATTAGTGACCAGATATCAACGTTTAAGTGTTTGTAATGAAGACCCATTGTTTAGATTTAGTACTGAAGTCCTGATTTTGGAACTTGAAGCCAACAAATTCCTTATATTCTAAAATCATTCTGATGTCTTAGAGTGATGTGCTGTTCCTGATATCATGCATAAAGATAGGCTTTTCTAGCCTCTTTTACTCCTGGGGGAATTCTGCGCCACTGCACACATGCAGAACTCATGTGCGGCACAGACATTCTGCCCGAGAAGTGCTGCACTTCTGCCTTTCACCCATCAGAGGCTGCTGTGGCACCAGAACAGCCAGCAGGCGGCTGCGTTTAAACAGCACCCTTCCCATGGAGTCAGGTTAGGACAGACAGAGAGGAGCACACGAGACTACTGGGGGCCACAGACTGGGGTTCAGAAGGGCTACTGGGGCAGGACAGACTGGGGTGCAGTCTCAGGAACTAGAGGAGTGACAGCATTGAGCCAGGGGCCGAATGGGAGGGGAGCCAGAGGGCCACAGGAAGATGGGAGGCAGGGACACATGGGGATGGTGGAAGGGGGCTGAAGGACACATGGGGAAAGGAGCTGCAGGACACACAGGAAAAGGGGCAGATGTGCCTGACTGAATGGGAGATCCTGGCTGAATCCAAGCATCTGCATGAGGGAGGCTTCCCAACTCCCTAACAATCCCCCCGCCCCCTCCAAAAAACAATCCCTATTCCATACTTCTCCCACCCATAGACAACAACCCTACAGGTTCACTCCTAGGTTCCTTCCCCCTCTCCCTCAGCTCCTCCATTACCCCAACTCCACAAAGCCTTTTCACTGCTTCTGAGGGGTGGGAAATACATTTCTGTAATGTAGTTTAAATGAATTACTCAAAGTTCTGTATTAATATGCCTAGTAAGGAATCTGCCAAATAAAACCATTACCTGAATCTTTTTGTGTGTGTCTGTATTGTTACAGATATACTTGCTAATAGGTATTTTGAAATACATTACCAAAGTAATTGAAACGGGCATGATTATATTGTGTTATTTTGACAAATATGCAGAATTTGGTAGAATTTTAAAATATTGTGCATAGAATTATTTATTTTTTTGGAGCAGAATTACCCCAGTAGTAGCATCTAAACTTTAGGTTTGCAATTTAGAGGCCCTAAACTAAGTTATCTTAATAAAAGTATTACAAAGTTACTGTGGTAAGTCCATTTAAACACACACACACACACACACACACACACACACACCCACCCCTTACCAGGCCATATAATCATTCAGCTTGTTGTTGCTTGGTGTTCCACAAAAATACACTGGATCTTTTCTTTTAGGAGCAGCTTCTACTGGCGATGATCTTTTTGAAATGGGAAGGATAGGCTGTTCAAAACTTGATCGCTTTCCCTAACAAAAGTAAAGTAGGTTGTTAGTTCAGAAATTCGCACGTAGAGTAAGAGCACATTAGTCTAAAATTTTTGGTATTACTTAGTGAGCGTGAGCTTTTATGTAGCACTGTAGATTTAAGCATCCATAGCAATATGTAAGAAAACAAGAGAAAGTGACTAGACAAAAGTCTAGGGGGGAGGGATAGCTCAGTGGTTTGAGCATTGGCCTGCTAAACCCAGGGTTGAGAGTTCAATCCTTGAGGGGGCCACTTAGGGATCTGGGGCAAAATCAGTACTTGGTCCTGCTAGTGAAGGCAGGGGGCTGGACTCAATGACCTTTCAAGTTCCCTTCCAGTTCTAGGAGATAGGATATCTCCATTAATTAAAAATTAAATTAAATTAAAATTAATTAACCACCACATTTTACATTCCTATACAAGAAAATAATGAAGTCACCTCTGTGTAGCTCTTGTGTGTCACTTCTGGAATCTCCCATTTCTTTGCAGATGTAACACAATTTAGTTTTAACTGTTCCACTTGTTTTCTGTTACTTCCAAGAGAACTGGACTGTTGCTCATGACTTTCCAGATACCTCAACTCTGGTATCCTTTGCTCCTGATGCTGCACATTTGTTTCTGAAATAAGTCATTTTTCTTCTATTATTAAAGGAGACAGATTTTAAATAAACCAAATTATGTGCACCTCATTTTCTGGGTGCTGAATTTGACCTAGAGGTCTGATTCGCAGAAGGGGTGAGTGCTCACATTGGCAAATAAAGTTAGTGGGAGCTGTGTTTTGATCATATAAAGTGCTCTATAATGGCAAGTATTCTAAAAAATCAGATCCTAAGCAGCTCACAATGGGCACCCAAAATTAGTGGACATTTTCGACTTTAGTGTTTGTGCTTCAGTTCCCCATTAGTAAAATGGGGATAATACCCCCTTATCTCACAGGGGTGTGCTGAAACTAAGTGTTTCTGAAATATTCAAATACTATAGCAATGAGGGACACATTAAAAACCCATGCAGAAGTTCATAATTCGGTCTTCAGAGCAGGGTTTGAATAGTGTACAGTAAATAAGGCATGGGGCCACCCATTGAATAATGGAGTAGAAAACAAAATATTGAATCGCTCATTGAGTGTCATGCATTCTGCACCTTGAATGAAGCAAGGGGACCCTATCGAAAAACTGTGTATGATTAAGCCTACATTTTAGTCACAGGTATTTTTAGTAAAAGTCATGGACAGCTCACAGGCAGTAAACAAATATTCACGGCCTATGACCTGTCTATACTCCTGACTAAATCTTGGGGAGGGAGGTGGCCCGGGGGTGCCGCAGGTGCTCAGAGGGGGGACATCCTGGGACCCCTGCTAGTGCTGGGGTGGGGGTTGGGGGAGGTTGGCAGGCTCCCTATCCAGCTCCATGCCTCTCTGGAAGCAACGACATCTCTCAGCTCCTCGGTGGAGGCCTCCCCCAGGAGCTGAGAGATGTTGCCACTTCCGGGGAGCCCCCACCACCCCTGAGGTAAGTGCCGCCCAGAGCACTCACCCCCTCCCACGCCCTACCCAAACTCCTGCTACTGCAAGGGGGTGGGGGGGAGGGGAGGGGGAAACTACCCCAGCAGCGGCCGGTGCAGCTGGCCGCTGCAGAAGTCACAGAGGTCACGGAATCCATGACTTCCATTACAAGCTCGAAGCCTTATGTATGATCGTGTAATTAAAGATTGTATGATAATGCATATGAACATGGGGGCCATATTATAGTTGCACAGACATCCTCAAGTCAGGCATTTCTTAAATTCTGAATGATTGATTTTGCAATCTTAATGTTCTTTTCATGTATGTATTATATAAATAACTAATGCTAAAAAGAATTTTACCTTTTGACGGTCTCTGCAACTCTAATCAGCCTTTGAGTATATAAACTAATCACTGTTATTTTCACATAATAGAAGTGGGTGAGTTGTGCAGTTTAAAAATGTTTTACTGAGTATGAACTACTTTTTGTAATAGATTTTTACTACAGACAGCGGGTGTTTTCATGACTGATCAAATTCTGCTGTTGGAAATAATCAGAAGCTAGCAAGAGGATTATTAAGCACTTTGTTAAAATGTGTGTGTGCATTTTGTACCCAATTAAAAAAGTTAACAGGAGCAAAAGAGGTGGTTGCAAGTATCTTTTTAAAATATTAGGTTTTTTCAAAGCTGTTCTTCATTGTTAGACCTTGATCATTTAGATAGTTTCCCAGAAATTGTCTCCTTTAAACACTATAAAAAGAACAGGTAAAAAGAAGGTGGTTTAAGTCACAAGCTCTCTATCACCGAGTTTTAAAGAGTAGGGTAATATCTTGTCCACTGCTTGGAGTCTTCAAGTAGAGCTTTAGAATATTTCCAGGATTTATCAAAAATATTACAATTATCTATAATAAATTAGCAAAAGTTTTAAACTATATGAAATACTGCTGGCAGGAATCTAGGGCACTCAGCTTTCTTTCTTTTTTTAAATACCTGGTGCTCAGACACAAATAGATACTAATCCCAACAGCGGTGGCAACTGCTCTCACTGAAAATTTAAATATAGGGTCAGAATACCATCTGAGGCTTCAACATCACCATTTTTACTATGAACAGGCTTCTACATTTGTTTTGCCTCTTAAACAGAATAAAGAATTAGACTCCTAATCAATACTACCACTCATACTCTCTTGCTCTCTCTCTCTCACACACAGAAAGACACACACACACACGCGTTTATAGGCAATATTTTATCTTAGTAGTGGTATTTGGACTATGCAGGTAGGATGACAATGGTAATCTGCATAATCTTGCAGCAAACACAGGGTCAGGTCTCTTTCCGTCTGCCCCAGAGGCTACAGAAGAACCACTTTTCAACTGAAGAAATGAGTGGAAAAAAGGAGGGGACAAAACAGCAATCTGTCCACTTAAAGAGCAGGGTTGGCTGCAAATAAGACTTATTCTATTCTGTTTGACCAAAGGTATGAATACTAGAATACAGGACCAGAGTGGGGAGTTGAGGCAGTTTTAAAACATGTGGCAGTGGAATTTTGAATTTAACTTCCAACATCTGAGGCTGATTAGTGTCTTGCCTTCCCTGTCCCTATACACAATTAAATAAGAGTGGTAATTAGCCAGATCCAAAATGCCTAATATGTTCATCTGACTTTTGTTTGTAGGAACTGAAAGTGTGAATTAACTCAGTGCCATTTTGTCAAGGGCAAGATAAATTAGAGTTGCCTGAAGGTCTCTTAGGGATTTTCAGCTGTCTAAGAGCAAAAGGGAAGAGATAGTTTTTAGTCTCTGGAAGTTAGCTGATATAACAAAATAATTCTTCTGGTCTATTTCATTTATAAATCTATAAAGAAAGAAATTGTGGAGGAGATGAGATATTCTTCAGGGGAAAGAAAATACACAGACAAGTGTTTTCACATTCCATATTATGTAGATTTAGAAAATAGCAAATACCTCAAGGCAGGGAACATAAAATGGTGTACAAGACCTTGAAGCATTTATTAAAACCCACTGAATCCACTACATACTACCTCACCTGACAAGATCATCACCAATGTTTTAAAAATATTAAAAGGCATGTTACAGGCTCTTTATTTAAGCAGACAAAGAGAGGACGATTTCATTTCATGGCTCTCAAAGGGATCAAAGAGCGAGCCTGTTTCACATTTGAAACACAAGACTCAAAAGTAGGAATGTAGGGTAACATTTTAAAAGAACCTGACTGAAAGTCAGTGAGACTTTGGTTCCCAAGTGCCTCAGTCATTCTTGAAAATGGTACATGAGCACTTTAAAAATTTTTACCCTTGGTCAATATATTATTTTTAGCCAGAGCTACTTTTAGTTACTACTGATGAAGGCTAAATTCATGCTGGTAACCTAGATAAGAGTTATGCATCCATTTCTAGTCTAGTAATCCATCTAGTCTGATGACAGGAAATAGTATCCTCCAACTTTGTTGTATTGTTTAGCTGAGGAGCTGGGACTTTGCCTTTGGCTTTTTTTGGGGGGTGGGAGGGGAGAGCAAGCATGATATTCAAATTGCCAAAAGTCTTGCTCTCCAAAGGTCAGGATTCATGTAATTTTCAACACCCTGCCTACTCACAAAGAGCTAGCAAGGACAGAGTAGATGAACATTATATACAGGCACATCTGTTACAATTCCTGCACTCGGTGGTGATAAGTTATCAAGCTTCAGTTTTAAACATACACCTCTACCCCGATATAACGCGACCTGATATAACATGAATTCGGATATAACGTGGTAAAGCAGTGCTCCGGGGGGGGGCGGGGCTGCGCACTCCGGTGGATCAAAGCAAGTTCGATATAACGCGGTTTCACCTATAACGCGGTAAGATTTTTTGGCTCCCGAGGACAGCGTTATATCGGGGTAGAGGTGTATTTACAGTCCTTTCTTGGAAGGTTGACTTTGCCCAACCTCACCCCACAAAAAATAAAGAGGAATTTGTATTTTTAAATTCTTCCCTAATCACAAAAGTAGTAAGTATTGGCTAGTTATAAGGTTCCCTTTAGCAGACATTCTAAACAGAACAGCCCACTTAAAATGCTTGTTCCATTTTGGATTGGTAAAAAATTAGTCTTATTAGGACAATTACCTTCTTTTCTTTTTGTTGCAAGACTTGAATCTGTTTTATTTTTTAGGGTTACAGTTGATTCAGTTGCAGTTTCTAAACTCTCTTCATCTGATATCTGTGATTGTACAGAGCTTTCATCTTGTAAGGACTAAAGAAAACAATATATATTTTTAAAAGCATCAAGAAAAAGAACTCAAACACAGTATCTAAAAGTCATTTCCTTGTGATAATAGTTTGCCACTGATATACCCCATACCAAATAAACACATTATTAGTTCTAAACTTTAAATATATGAACACATAGAAGTTTACACCTGTGTAATCATTCCAATTATTACCCTTCTCTAAATTTTCTTATTTCTGGTATGTTTTTTTCCCTTTTTTAAATAAAGTGAAGCAACCAATAAAATAGTTTTAGTATTCTTAACCCAATTGTAAATTGTCTTATGCCAACAACAAATCTGCAAATCTTGAGCATTCTCTTTTTAGTTAATAAATCCTGATATTCATATTATCTTCTTGACTACCACTGCACATTGCATTATTTATGACAAGAGACTTTTCTTCATTTGTCTATCTCATCATTCCTTACAAGCTTAGGAAAAAAAATAATCTTGTGAACACCTCATATGTGAAATTCAAAGTGAAATGCAAGAGAATGAATGTTTGAAGAAACAACTTGAAAAACCAGTTACTATAGGATAAGTAACTGTACTTTCTTCAAATGATTATTCACAGATTCCACTCTGGATATGTAGCAAACAGTCATCCCAGCACTAAGAGGAGTGAGAACAGAGGCCTACCTACCACAGTTTCTATCCAATCTAGAAGCCTGTGAACAGTGAGATGTGAAAATGTGGCCTGACCTACATATCCCCACTTAGCATATCTGAGATGGTGACGTTAGCTAACTGGGCCACCAAGGCGGCTGAGGTTGCTTGGGCATGGTAGAGTAAGCTCTAACATGTCCATATGGGTCTTTCTTGGCCACGCCATAACAAATCTTAACACAGTCCAAGACGCATTTAGAGAGTTTGTGCCAACACCAATTGTCCCTCAGCCCTTTCAGCAAACATCACAAAGAGCATGGCACTACATCTGAATGATTTAGACCTGTCCAAATAAAAACAATGATCTTACAACATCCAGCATATGGAGTCTCATTTCATTCAGGGAAGACCAGGAGATGAACAGATCGGTTAATATGGATGTCAGAACATTTTCGGCAGGAGCATGGGGTGAGACCTGAGGGCAACTGTCCTTGTGGAAAGCTGTATATGGCAGGCCCACCCTGCATCTCCCCAGTTTTCTCTAGTCTTTGTGATGACTGACAAATGATAGAGGAAGAGAAGGTTACTCACCTTGTGCAGTAACTGAAGTTCTTCGAGATGCGTGCCCCTGTGGGTGCTCCACTTTAGGTGTTCATGCGCCCCTGCGCTCGTAGTCGGAGACTTTTAGTAGCAGTGCTGGTTGGGTCGCACGTGCGTAGTCCCTGCCTCGTGCTGCTGCAGGCAGTTAACCGATGCTGTGCAACCAACCCCCACTCAGTTCCTTCTCTACTGCAGAGACTAATAAGGAAACTCCTAAGTAGAGGGGAGGAGGGAGAGTAGTGGAGCACCCATAGGAACACACATCTCGAAGAACCTCAGTTACTGCACAATGTGAGTAACCTTCTCTTCTTCTTCGAGTGCTGTCCCTGGGGGTGCTCCTCTTTAGGTGACTTCAGAGCAGTGGAAGGAGGGGCTTTGGAGTTGAAGTCGTGACCTCCGATAGTAGAGAGCATCCAAAGGAGGTATCAGATGTTGCCTGTTGCTCTAAGGCATAGTGCTGTCTAAAGGTATGGGCTGCGGCCCAGGAAGCAACTCTACAAACGTCCGCGATAGGTACATTGTGCAGGGAAGCCGTGGAGGCTGATAAGACTCTAGTGGGATGTGAGTGAATCCCCATGAGGGACTGGCAATCGCACTAATGATAGAGTTTTGTGCGATTCTGGATCTATGTGGAAAGTCTTTGTTTAGAGATGGTGCTCCTTTTGGAGCATTCAGTGATGGATAGAAACAGTCTGGGTGATTTATGGGATGGTTTAGTCCTGTCTATGTAAGAAGCCAATGTCCTCCAAACATCAAATTATGGAGTGTGTAATGTGTTCTATCTGTGTGGGGTTTAGTGGTGTGGTCTGAGGGAGACTTTATCCTCAAAGAAGACCATGTATGGGGGTTCCGCCATGAAAGCCCAAAGTGCTCCCACACATGTGACAGATGTCATTGCCACAAGAAATGCTACTTTCATAGAACGGTGTAGCAGTGATTATGTCATCCTGGGTTCACATGGGGAAGAGGTGATGATTCGAAGGACCAGGTTCAGGTCCCATGGTGTAGTAGGCTCACGTAGTTCAGAGTAGGCATTATTGAGTCCTCTGAGGAAACATTGGGTCAGTAGATGGGTAAAGACGGGATGGCAATACACCTTGGGGTGGAATGTTGTGATGGTAGGTAGACGGACTTATTGAGCTCATGGATAGGTCTGACCGTTTGAGTTCTAATAGGTAACACAGTATAGAGGGTAATGTCCCTGGATGGAAGTCATCCGTTTTAGTTGGCACCAGGCCTTAACTCGTCTCCCCTTCAGGGTGTATGGGAGACAGTTCATTTCTGTTCAACTGTGTAACTATATTTTGTACCTCCTCTGAGCAGGTCAGCTCAGGTTCCGTGAGCGATAGAGGAGCCATGCTCTGAGATGGAGTTTCTGTGGATGCAGGACACAGTCGGAGTCCTGGGACACCAGGTGACACAGAAGTGGGAGTTTGATTCATGGATGCAGGGTCATGCTGAGGGAGTAAGGATACCATGGTTTGGTAAGACCATGATAGTAAGAATTACTGTGGCCCATCCAGCCTGATCTTGTGGATCACTCGGTTCAAGAGAGGAATAGGAGGGAAGGCATAGAGAAGGGGAGCGTTGCACTCAAGGAGGAATGCATCGCCTAACGACTGCATATCGAGACCTGCACCGGAACAAAAACAAAGGTGTTTGGTATTTTGTGCAGTTAATAAAAGGTCTACTGAGGGAAACCCCCAGTGTTGAAATACATGCAGGAGTACTGTGTTGTCGAGCTCCCTTTGTGGTCCTGAGAAATTTGTCTGCTGAGGGTATCTGCTGTGGTGGTGTGGATATTGTGTCTGATGCACCATCGTCAGAGTTTTATGGCTTGCACACAGAGGTACTGTGAGTGTGCTCCCCCCTTGTCTGTATATATACAGGAATTGGGAGCAAGCGTTGCGGACAGCTTGAAGTTCCAATAGGTTTATATGTTGAAGGGATTCTGCAGGGGACCAGCAGCCCTATATAGAACGTGGGTGCAGGTGTGCTCCGCATCCCAGGAGTGAGGCATTTGTGGTCTGAATGAAGGGTGCCCCCGTGCATATGTTGGTCAGTTTTGCCCAATATCGTGGGGTGTTTGTTTATGCTGTGCCTTTGTGCAACAAAGTTGATACGTAGCCTTCCTTGTAGGCAACGGATGTTTAATCTGCTGTGACTGACAGCAAATGTTGTGGTTGTCATGTGGTCAAGGAGTTGGAGGCAAGTCCTAGCAGATACCTGTGGGCTATTTCACGCAGTGGGTATGAGGCTGGTGAGAGTGAAAGAACATTGTCTCGGTAGTGAGGCTATAGCCTCGATAGAGTTGAGGTGGGCCCCAATGAAGTTCAGCTCTTGCACTGTTAGAGTGGGCTGTTTGGTATTTATTAGGAAGCCCAGATTCGTGAAGAGGATTACCACCTCTTCAGTGGCTTGCAATGCTGTTTGCTGGGTTGATGCTTTTAGCAGGCAGTCGCTTATAGCGTATAGTGGGACCATTTTGAATCGTGTTTCTGACGAACTTGTTGAATTATCGGAGGTCGAGCACTGATCTCCATCCATCAGAGTTCTTGTTAGGGGAAGTTGATGGTTGGTATGCAACTTGAGAAGTAGATTGTTGTCCCCTCAGGGCCTGTGTCTGCGACCCTGTGAGTCAAATCACAGCTGTTGTTGTGAATACATTGGCCGGTGGTATCATTGGGATGTAAAGTAATTTCTCTGTTTCCTCTTCGGTTTGGGGTTATAGGTTCCCAAGGATTGGAGAGTCGCTTGTGAGTCCGTGAGTGAGTGGAGTGAGTCGTCTGCCTTTTTGGCGAATAATTTGGGTTGGCAAGTCTTCCACCGTGAATTGCACCTCTTCGGGGAAGCCAGAAAGATAGAGCCATGAACTTCTCATTACAACCACCATCGACACAGATGTTGCAGCCCTGACCTCAGAATCAAGTGTTGCAAATTGTTCTCCCTTGACCTTGGCAATACAATTAATCAATTCAGACATTTTTGTGTAGTTTGTATAGTTGTATTTTGTTAGTAATGTCACATAGTTGGCTATGCGGTGGTGGGGGCAGCCAAGGAGTAAGCCTTATTGCCAAAACTGATCAAGTCTTTTCCAGTCCTTATCATGAGTTGTGTTTCAGGGCTGTTGTTGCATGCCACGTTGCTGGACTGCATCTATCACTATGAAATTATGCACTGGATGCGAAGTCGACGCCCTTTGTTGATACACACCTCCTGTTGGACCTTCCACCAGCTGGAGGGGCATCTGCAGGGATCCACAGAATGACCCTTACAGGGTCCATCAGTGCCTCATTCATATGAAGGGAATTTTTTTTTTAAACGAAGCAGATGTATGCAAAAAACTCACTAGCCCATGCTGTATCACAGGGACCTCCTCAAGGGAGATGTCCAGAGAAGGCCACCTTCTCAAATAAGTCATGGAACAGTTTGAAATCATCCCCTAGATTAGGGGGAGGAGGCATAAAGGTGTCCTCTGTGGACAATGATGGCAAGTGGGTAAGTGATGTCCCCTGCAGGGGGGGGAGGTTCTTCCTCCTCTTCCCCTGGTACCACTGAAGGTGCTGGTACAGAAGCTGTGGGGAATTACTGTGTGCTGGGTCTGGCCGTGGTGGGCAGTCGCCCCTTGTGTGGGGCATATGATCCAAGGAGTCCAGTATGCCCATTGGGATGGGAGCGGCATAGGGGGTCCCCATACCACTGTAAATACCTGATGATGGGTATAATATGCCCCAGGAGAGACTCCTGGGTTGACTGACTCCTGATGGATAAGAGCCGATGGGGGAATAACTCCCTGTTCTTCCTCATCTTTCTCCTTCAAATAAGGAAAGAGACAGTGAGTGATGTTGGGGACAGAGGAAGACTTGGTGCCGAGGGTATAATTCTCATATCGGTACCGCAAATAGAGGGATCAGGGGCAGAGCCGAATACCAGAACCCTCTGTCTGAGGAACTGCTGCTGTGCTGGTTTGACTGGCCCGTGGGGCTGCCTCCTTGTCAGTGCCAGGGCTGCAGAGGGGAAGGCAGCGCTGCTGGCTGCGCCTCTGTGCGTATTGGGTGCGCCTTTGAAGAAGCCACCTTTTATAGCGGCGCCGCACTGCCGTTTGTAGATTGCAGTACGGAGGCACAGGTTTTTGGTTTCCCCTTAGTGCCTGTGTTGGAGCCAGCTCTTGTAGCGTCTCTGGCTCTAACGGTGCCAGCAGCGCTGGGATTTTCCGCTACTTTGGCTCCTGGTGCTGACAGCACAGCTGGTGCCGGTCTTGGATGCCCACTCACAGAACGAATATAAAATGCAGTGCGGAGGCACGGGGTTTTGATTTCCCCATAGTGCCTGTGTTGGAGCCAGCTCTTGTAGTCTCTGGCTCTAACGGTGCCAGCGGTGCCGCGATTTTCCACTACTTTGGCTCCTAGTGCTAACAGCACAGCCAGTGCCAGTATTAGATGCCTGCCCGTGGAATGAACGTACATGCGGTGCAGAGGCATGGGTTTTGATTTCCCCATAGTGCCTGTGTCGGAGCCAGCTCGTGTAGAGTCTCTGGCTCTAGCGGTGCTGGGGTTTTCCACCACCTCGGCACCCAGCGCTGACCGCACAGCCGGTGCCAGCACTAGATACCTGCCCACGGAGCAGCTGTGGCGTGGAGGCATGGGGCTCCGAAGTCTCTGTCTGCAGCAGTGCCAGAGCTCTCAGGCACCGGAGCTCCTGGCGCTGACAGCATAGCCAGTGCTATTATTATCCTTGGGACGGCTGTGGGTTTGTTTTTTATTCCTGCGGTGGGGACCCAGGTGCTTCCTCGAGTGATGCCTGGCGGGGCACTCCAATGTGGGGTTGGAGAAAGCACTCCTGTCCGAAGCTGCGGCTGGTGAAGTGCGGACGGGGGGTCCCAAGCCTCATGCCCCGACGCAGGTCCAAGAGACCTCTCCACTCCCTGCCTTTCTGTGAGCCTGAGGCAATGCAACACTTTGTTAGTGCCTGCGTCAGAGGCACTAACACACAGGCAGCAAACACACCAAGCGTGGCTGTCAGGGACAGGCACTCTGAGCCTGGAGGCAAGGCGCTGAGAGCCCGGGAAACCGGACATTCCCGTTTGGGGGGGGGGGGGGGGAGAACTACGCATGTGCAACCCAACTGGCACTGCTACTAAAAGTCTCCGACTACGAGCGCAGGGGCGCACGAACACCTGAAGTGGAACACCCACAGGGACAGCACTCGAAGAAGAAGCACATAGTTGGTTTTCAGTGGGGGGTTCCCCCTCAGGCTTGACATCACTAGGTTAAGGTCTCATGATAGAGGGGGGTCCCTGAACTGAGGGGAAAACATTAATAAGCCCCTTAAATAATCTTGATACCTCAGGGTGCAAGAAGACTGTCTACCACTGGACCAGAGGGTGATTAGCAGATGTTACTGCCTGAAGCACCCATATTGAGCTGAGTGAGGCCAGAGAGTTTTAGAGAAAGCAGACAGCCCGATATCTTACTTCTGCTGTGAAGTAAGATGTCCTAATGTCAGCTAGCTAGCATCCAGGCAGTCAGGAGAAGTTACACTGGGTCCAGGTGTGGAACTTGCTGTTGCACTGAGAGACCAGGTCCGGTTGAGCTGGTAAAGTGATGGGCCATCAAATGGATACACTCAGATACGAATACCAATACTGCCTGCCCCAAGCCAGTTCTATCATGACGACTCAGTCCACATTCTGTTTCAACTTGCTCAGTATCCCTGGTATTCCAGGGATGGGGGTAAAGTGCGTATTAGGTTCAGAGCCCAACCTAACTGGGCTAGCGCCCCCTCTGAAACAAAACTCTGGGTACTTGTTGTTGTGACTCACAGTGAAGCTGCCCATAAATGGGAGAGGCAGTTACCAAACAGGGAGCTAACTGAAGGGTGACCAACCAGTGATTCTAAATATGCAACTCCTGATCTGCATGTCAAAATTGATGTTTCTCTGTAGGGCTCCAGATGGGGAAGCAGTCAAAGAGGAAGTGCAGTTGTCTGAGGTGGAAATGTGACCTCTTCCTCGGGGACTTCAAAGTACTGCTGCTGTTGATTCAAGAACTTCCTCTTAGGGGCTAGGACAGCAGTTCTCAAACTGTGAGTCGGGACCCCAAGTGGGTCAGGATCCTGTTTCAATGGGGTTGCCAGGGCTGGCATTAGACTTGCTAGGCCTTGGGGCTGAAGCCAAAGCCCAAGCCCCACCGCCCAGGGCCAAAGCCCGAGGCCTTCAGCCCGGGGTGGCGGGACTCAGATTACAGGCCTCTCAGTGGAGGCTGAAGCCCCTTGGGCTTCAGCTTTGCCACACACACACACACACACACACACACACACACCCTGCTTGGAGTAGCGGGGCTCAGGCTTTGGCCCCCCTGCCTGGGGTAGTGGGGCTTGGCTGGCCTCAAGCTTCAGTGGGCTCAGGCCTCGGTCCCCACTCCTGGGGTCATGTAGTAATTTTTGTTTTCAGAAGGGGGTGGTGGTGCAATGAAGTGAGAACCCCTGGGCTAGGCTGCAAAAGCCCAGGGATCTCCATGTGGCCCTACACTTCTTTAGAGTATGCAAGGTATTGTCAGTGGTACTGTTAAAAAGTTTACTGTTCTTGAAAGGGAAGTCTATGGCAGTGTGGACCTCCTGAAGGATGCCAAATGCCTACAACCACTGCACCACCCAAGGAGAAGCAACAGGGTATTCTGGGGAGGATGCCTCACTATGAGCTTCTGACAGGGAGTAGGAGGAGGCGGAGTCCCCTTCTGGAAGTGGAGCTGACCTTTCCAGTGTGCTTCATCTCTGCACGTGTACTGGAGATAGTTTAGTGGCCACCTCTCACAATTTGTCAGAGGGATGAACTCAGCAGGGGGGCTGATCTCAAGGTGCAGTGTATTGTGATGCGATGGGTGAAGGATGATGATGAACCTCCATCATCAATTTCCATTGCCAAGATAGAGATGAACAGTTCTGATGCAGGCATGGTGCAGAGAGAGAGAGAGCGCTTAGGTGGATCTGAGGTGCCCAGTATGGGGACAATCAGTGCCATGGATAATTTGCAGACTTGACACCATCAAATTAGGCCTGAATAAAGAGTGGGAGTGGCTGGGTCACTACAAAAAGTAATTTTCCCTCTGTTGATATTCACACCTTCTTGTCAACTGTTGGGTATGGGCCACACCCACCCTAATTGAATTGGCCTCGTTAGCACTGACCCCCCCCCCCACTTGGTAAGGCAACTCCCATCTTTTCATGTGCTGTATATTTATACCTGCTTACTGTATTTTCCACTCCATGCATCTGATGAAGTGGGTTATAGCCCACGAAAGTTTATGCCCAAATAAATTTGTTAGTCTCTAAAATGCCACAAGGACTCCTTGTTTTTTCAATGTATCAATCTCTAAAGATGAATCCAAAAGTAAATTAACTTTTGTGAGAATAAAAACAGATTCATTAGTTATTTTTCCTGCACAAGTCCTACACATTTCCTCTTTTCTCTAAATATGAATTTAATCTTGCTTCTGAATTCATATTACTAGAACCCTTTTTGGTTTCAGAGTCACTGTTTTCATTCCCCCACCCACCCACCCCACACACACCTAAAACATCTTTAGCTATCTACAGTTTCCACAATTACTTATTTGAAACAGAAAAATAAAGTTACCTTTAAGTCTCCCAGTTCATATGAATCATCCTCATTAAGTTTTGGTGCATGCAGTAAAAAAGGCGCAATCAAATTTGTGCATTTAGAACCAGATATCTGCCTGTTTATATAAAAGACAACATTAACAGTAAAAGAAACCTCAAACTTCAAAATGTAGGGACAAATGTTCATTTGTTTTGAGCTAGTTGTGCAAACGCTGGACAGAAGTCACAAAATAATAGGAGCAGTGAGACCATTCCGATAGCACGGTGATGAGTACAATATAAAAATCTAAACAGATGACACATTATCCCATGATATGGCAGAAGCCCCTCCATATGAGGAGTTCTGCTTGGTTTGCTTCCCTAGTAAATGGGTACATATGTAGGTTTGGAATAATGAGGTTTTTGTTTGCCCCCCCTCCCTTTTTTTAAAACAGTTTTGAATAATAATAGATATGTTTCTTAAGCTTTTTTAGATTTTTATGGATTTAATTTTCCACAGTTACAGGAAATTACAAGAGGGGATCAAACAATTATTTAATGATAGGCACAAATTCAAAACGTTAAAGCTTTATAACCATTAAAACAAAAATTGTCAACATACACAAAGTAAATATCCTTAAACTCTAAGTTTTCAAGCAGCATTTTTCTTACTTTACCTATCTGTACCTTTCTATAATTATCTATGGAAATATCTTTTCCTTAGTTTGCATGCACACGGTGAAATTGATGTTTACTAACATTTACCAATAAAAATCTAATCCTTTCAAGCCTACCTATACTCCTGTACAAAGATTTTACTTGAGTGGTCATTTGAAAGAGTTAGTGTATCATGTATTCTTACCTATGGTAATATAATAGTTTTATTTTTTTATTTTTGCCTATAATCATTGTTGGCAGTTATGTCCAACTAAGTTGTCCATGTCCTGAAAAGAGTTGTCAGTTCTACTGCCCCACAATATCTTTAAAGAAGAGTAGACGGATTAAAATCTATTGTTTTGCAACAAGATTAATATAACTAACTGTACCTCTTTGTAACACTAGTTGTAAGTGGAGCATCCATCTTCTTCACAGTATCTACAGCATCAGTTACTAATTTAACAGGAACTCTCCCAAATGGGCACACCTAAATATTTAAACAAATTGAAAGTTATCAAATCTGAAAAACAGAGGTAGGGGAAAGGGGGGGCGGAGAGAGAGAAGTGAGCATTCGAAAAGCTTCCACCTGGTTAGATTTGTTTAATTGCTTTAAGGGATTGCGCCCAACCAGGACTGCATCAAACTCTTGTGGAGAGTTGTTCTTCTCCCTAAAAAAATGAGAAAATACACTGCAGTTATCTCAGCAGTAAAAAAAAAAAAAAAAAAACCTTGAATAAAAATATAAGAATTTAAGTTGTTACCCAAGAGAAGATCTGGGGGCATTAGCAGAAATTTCACCAGAATCACTTTTTTTCCTACTCCGGAGATTTCCAGCCATGTTTTGTGGTCCAGATTCTTGTGTGCTTGATACTATAAATAAGTTAACAAGTAGTTTGAATTATTCAGTGATTAC
The DNA here is from genome assembly GCF_002925995.2 of Terrapene triunguis. Classification (NCBI taxonomy): domain Eukaryota; kingdom Metazoa; phylum Chordata; order Testudines; family Emydidae; genus Terrapene; species Terrapene triunguis. Next base: position 25,832,590 of record NW_020664393.1, read on the forward strand.
CAATGAAATATATTACATATTTCAAAATATTAAACTGCCCTAAGCTTGCATTAACTGTAGGATTTTAATGCACATCAATGAATAAGTTAGTTGCTGAAGGAAAAAAACATTTACTAGCCTCTCTGTACCTGTTGTTCTTCAAGATATGTTGCATGTGTCCATTCTGTTGTCCGTGTGTGTGCATGCGCCTCGAGCACAGTTGCTGGAACTTTTTCCCCCAGTGGTATCTATTGGGTCCACTCTGGCACCCTCTGGTGCAGTGCACTCATAGTGCCAGTATAAAAGGCCTGGCCGACCTGCACCTCCTCAGTTCTTTCTTTCTGGCCAACTCCAAAGAGGGGTAGCAATGCGAGTGGTGGAATGGACATGTTCAACAGATCTCAAAGAACAACAGTTACAGATAGGTTAGCAACCGTTTTTTCCTTGAGTGCTTGCATATGTTCATTCCGTTGTAGGTGACTCCCAAGCAGTAGCATAGGAGGTGGGGTCAGAGTTCATGGACATGATGATTGCAAAACAGCTTGACCAAAACTGGAGCTGTCCCTGGCTTGTAATGGCCTAGTTGGCAGAAAACTTATGCACTGACAACCAAGTTGCTGCTCTGCAGATTTCCTGTATAGAGACCTGGGCCAGAAATGCCGCTGATTAAGCTTGAGCCCCCGTAGAATGGGCAGTCAGTATAGCTGGCAGTGGAACACCCGCCTGTTCGTAGCATGTGCGAATGCACTAAATGATCCAGGAGGAGATTCTCTGAGCTGAGATGGGGAGGCCTTTTATCCTATCAACTATTGTTATGAAGAGTTGAGTGGATCTACGGAATGGTTTGGTCCTCTAAATATAGAATGCTAGGGAACATCTGACATCCAGAGAAGAAGATGCTGCTCTGAACCTACTGTAACAGCATATAACATAACATGTAACATCCTTTACTCTCACAGATCTTGGGAGACAGACCTGTCCTCACTTACAGACAACCCCCCAACCTAAAGCAAATACTCACCAGCAACCACACATCACTGAACAAAAACACTGACCCAGGAACCTATCCTTGTAACAAAGCCCGATGCCAACTCTGTCTATTCAAGTGACATCATCATAGGGCCTAATCACATCAGCCATACCATCAGGGGCTCGTTCACCTGCACATCTACCAATGTGATATATGCCATCATGTGCCAGCAATGCCCCTCTGCCATGTACATTGGCCAAACCGGACAGTCTCTACGCAAAAGAATTAATGGACACAAATCTGACATCAGGAATCATAATACTCAAAAACCAGTGGGAGAACACTTTAACCTGTCTGGCCATTCAATGACAGACCTGCGGGTGGCTATCTTACAACAGAAAAACTTCAAAAACAGACTCCAACGAGAGACTGCTGAGCTGGAATTGATATGCAAACTAGACACAATCAACTCAGGATTGAATAAGGACTGGGAATGGCTGAGCCATTACAAACATTGAATCTATCTCCCCTTGTAAGTATTCTCACACTTCTTATCAAACTGTCTGTACTGAGCTATCTTGATTATCACTTCAAAAGTTTTTTTCTCTTACTTAATTGGCCTCTCAGAGTTGGTAAGACAACTCCCACCTGTTCATGCTCTCTGTATGTGTGTATATATATCTCCTCAATATATGTTTCACTCTATATGCATCCGAAGAAGTGGGCTGTAGCCCACGAAAGCTTATGCTCTAAAAAATTTGTTAGTCTCTAAGGTGCCACAAGTACTCCTGTTCTTTTAGCATATACGTCTATGTGTGCTTAAGATCTAATAAAAAGTAGTTTTAGGTAAAAGCACTCTGGTTTGTATCAATCATATATCAGAAGGAGGAACTGTTTTCCCCACTGATTTATTCCTGGCACCGCCTGGAGAAAAACAGTTAAGTTACCACTGCTTTGGGTTCTGAAAACTCTGTGCTCCCCACCGAACAGTGTGCTCCCCATTGAAGCAGAGGCACTTGGTGCCAAGTCTGACTACCCTGGCTCTGACAAAGGTCTCAAGGACACCTCCATGAGTAAAAACTTCAGCCTGGCTTCACAATCCATTTCTGTGCTGGGCTTAAAATCTGAAGATCTAGCAACAATCCCGAATATGAGCTTCCCCCAAACCCTTCTAGCAGCTTGAGTGCAGGCAGCTCACTGGCATTGGCTTAATGCAGGAAATTCGGGACTTGAAGCCCAGAGACCAAGGCATCCCTCAATACCAGGTATCGGATGAAACCATCAAGTGGAGTAAACGCTGATCTAACAACACTAATAACTAAGTAATAACTGTAATACTACTATAGAAACTTTTTACAATAAAATCAAGAAAGAGTACACAGAGCATTTGCAAAGACAAGTCAAGCAATTCCAACAGTCACTGGTAGTAAGAAGAAACTCAGGGGACTTGGGGTTGGCTGGCTCCCTTTATACTGGTGCCCAGCAGCACGCAGCAGAGGACACTCGATCCATGCCGATGAATACCACTGAGGGGGAAATTTATGACTGTGTGTGAGGCGCACACATCCCAAATGCATATGTGCAATAACTCAACAAAGAATATTTGTGCTAATAAGGGTGGAATACTGTCATTGTCTGTAGTCCACCGCAGTCTGAAGAGGCTCTACTGAAACTGAAGTGATAGACACATCTCTTGGAAGAGATACAGACGTATATGCGCAGGTCAAAACTTAAAGTACTAGTAATTTGCTGCTGTACACCACTCCAAAATATTCAGACTTACAAAAGTGGTTTCTGAAAATTCCACTGGAGAAACAGAGAGCTTAGGAAATCAAAATAGCTGTATTTCATAACACACTACCAGTACTAATTACCTTTTATGGAATATTGGAGTATACCTAATTTTCTCTACACGTATGGGGTTGTAAGGTCTGAGGCCTTTTTCTGCAGCTAAATTAGGAGAGCCATGAGCCAAGAAGCAGAAAGTCACATCCTCACATTCCTTCTAAATTATATCAAAACAATGTAATATCCTGCTGTTAAGAAGGTGCCCCTCCTAATAGTACCCACCATCGTCAGATAAGCAAGGAATCTTTTAAGATTTGATGGCATTCAGTCTGGAAAGGAATCACTTATCAACAGTTGTTTATTGCTTATTGTTTGCTTTTATGGTCCTCACTTCTCTATTGTTTATCTGTATGGTTTCTGTCTGTTACATAACAAATTTTGCTAGGTGTAAATCAACAATGGTGGTGGGGTATGGTTGGTTAAAGAATTGTTTCATAATGGGCTAGGATTGGTGAAAAATACTGTTTTGTAGTTTTAAATGATTGGTTATGGTATAGCTAAGCAGGACTCAAGTTTTACTATATAAACTGGGGTCCAAAAGAAAGTTCTTTGGAACCAACTCCAGGACATAACTCCAAGATCAGAGCTGCCAGACCTCAACACCCTGCCAAAAACACCGTGCAGAAGCTGGAGTCCCCAGATGACCTGATCCTGACTGGCCATCGGAAAAGGTTCATCTGCCTTATTGGGAGTGATGAGCATTGTATGCTTAGCATGTGCATTCTGTTTTGGTAACTCATAATAAATAGAGGTTAAGAATATTGCTGTGTAAGGCTCTTTCACTGATAAAAGACCCCACAAACCTGCAGAGTGTAGGGTTATGCCTTGAGCCCTTGGAACAGGGTAAAGGTGGGTACCCTAAGTGTAAGGTTACGCCCTGAGCCATAGGAAGGGGTAACAGTGGGTGCCTAAAGTAAGAGGGTTACGCCTTGAGCTCTAGGAAATGGGTAAAGGTGGGTGCCCCTAGTATGCGCGGGTAACAGGGTTGTGGGAAGAAGAATTTACTCTCCTTGTGCAGTAATGATGGCTCTTTGAGATGTATGTCCCCATGGGTGCTCCACTGTAGGTGTGCGTGCGCCACTGATCGGAGAACTTCAATAGCAGTCCCTCCCGCATGTGCAGCTCCTCGCCCACTACAAGACTAGCCAGCATGCATGGGCATTTCCCTTTCAGTTCCTTCTCTCCCACAGAGTCCATTAGCAATACTCCGAAATAGAAGGGAGGACAGTGGGTCGTGGAGCACCTATAGCGACACACATCTTGAAGAACCATCATTACTGCACAAGGTGAGTAACTACTTCTTTGAGTAGCTTCCCTATGGGGCTCTACTGTAGGTAACTCCTGAGCAGTACCTATCACTGGAGGCTGGGACTTCGGAGTTGTGTTTAATATGGATGACAGCACTATGGCACCAAATTGGGTGTCTGTAGCAGAATCCCCCAAGATGGCATAGTGTTCAGCAAAGGTATGAGCAAATGCCCAGGTAGCTTCTCTGCAGATCTCTGATATAGGGATATCCTTGGAGATGGCAATGGATAAGGCGACTGACCTCATGGAGTGAATACGTATTGATGATGGGGATGTTTCTTCACAGTTGGTAGAAGAGCTTGATGCAGCCAGAGACCCACTTGGAGAGTCGCTGAGCTGAAATAGCTGCACCTTTTAATCTATTCACAAGGAAGAGGAAGAGTCTTGAGGATTTTCTAAAGGCCTTTGTTCTGTCCAAGTAGAAAGCCAAGGCCCTTCTCACATCAAGCATATGGAGGATGGCCTCTCTGTTATCCATGTGAGATTTAGGATAAAACACTGGAAGTTGAATGAGTTAGTTCATGTGAAAGGCAGAAGACTCTTTAGCGGTGAACTTCGGATGTGGTCCAAGTGTGACCTTGCCCGGGAAGAATACCGTGAAAGGGGGATGAGCCATCAGTGCCACTATTTACCCTATCCTTCTAGCCGAAGCGATGGAGATGAGGAACACAGTCTCCATGGAGAGGTGAGTTAGTGAGCAAGTGGCCATAGGTTCAAACGGTGTTCTAGTCAGCCCTTTTAAAACTAGACAGAGTTCCCATTGACAAGTGAGGAGGAGTGGGGGGCCCTAGGTTGCAGGAAGAGGTTCACTATGCCTTTGAGAAATCTCTTCGTAGTTGGGTGGCAGAAGACTGAGAAGCCTTCTACCTGTTGGTGAAAGGTTGCAATCGCCACTAGATGAACCTACAGCCAGCTAGTAGAAAGGCCCGACTTCTTTAAGGATAATAGGTAGTCTATACCAATGGCAGGGTAGACATAGCGGGGTGATTCCTCTGGGTTAGCACCAGATCTGAAATGGCTTCCACTTCTGGAGGTAGGTGTGACGACTAGTGCCCTTTCTACTGTGTAATAGCACCTCTTTTACCTCCTCAGAGCAAGATGCCTCTATGTGCTGGAACCATAAAGGAGCTTCGCCTTGAGTATCAGGGTCTGCATGTTGCGATGGAGAGCGCATCCCTCGTTCTCTGACAGGAGGTGAGGAGTGACCAGAAAGGTCATCAGTGGACAGTCAGGTGTGACAGGTAAGGGTACCACGTCTACTTGGGCCAATTAGGGCAATCAGAATGATGTCCGCCTTGTCCTTCTTTAACTTCAGCAGGACCTTCATCAGTAGAGGAAATGGGGGAATGGCATACAGGAGGCCTTCGTACCAGGGAAGGAGAAGCGCATCTCCCAAGGAGTGATGCCTGATTCCCGTTCTGGAATAGTACTGGGGACATTTCTTGTTCTAGTGAGTGTCCATCTGTTACCAGGATGGATTCTTTGCAGCTCAGACACTTCTGGAAGCCTGGGGAGTCAGGCATAACCTTGTTATGGGGGGTCCCCCCCACCGCGGTTGGTGGGCGGCAAACCTTTTCTGGCTAGCCTCGTGGGGGTGAGTAGCCATGCGTGCGTGAGCAGAATGGACTGCTATTGAAATTCTCCAATCAACAGCATGGGGGCACACACACACCTACAGTGGAGAACCCATAGGGACACCACTCAAAGTAGTAGTAAAACCTATGGTTGGACATGAGAGTGATTTAACATCTGGTGACTATGTAAAGGCCCATTTGTTTGCTAAGAGCCAGCATAGAATGTTCATTCAAATTCTAGCCTTTGGTGAGGACCAGTGGAAGGCTGAGTGGAGGCTTGCCAGCTAGAAAGGGGTATTTTCCAGGTCCTGCCTGAAGTTCCAGGAAATGGCCTCTTAAAACAACAGACTGTAGGAGTTTGGGCTATCTGAAGGTGTCATTGAGACCAAGTGCAAAAGACACAGGACCCAGCAGCTTTTGAGAAGGAAATCTGAACTGGGATCTGCACTAAGGCTATCCTATGCTTGAGAGGGTAAACAGGGCACTTTTAGATGAACAGTAAATAAGCTCTTTCAAGGGTTTACTAGTAAGTAATAAAGTAAAAGTTCATTAACCAAGTCTGGAGTAGAGCTGTGCTGTCTGGGTTTTCTCACAGTGGCCTTTGTAGAGTACCTACCATATTTATCAATGAGCACCCAGTTCCTGGGGACAAGGTCCTGGGAATAAGGGAGCGGAGTAAGGCGTGATAATATAAACATTTCCATGTGTGTAGTTCAGTGGTGCCAGCAATTACATGAGCTCAGGGAGCAGAAAACCTGGTTTTGTGATAAAGTGGTTCAAATTTGTATTTGTAAAGAGATGCAATTCCTATCCTAATCTGACTGGAATAAATACACTATGTAATCCAGACTGATCCCTTTCCTAGAGTTTAACTTCACTGAATGGAACCTCTCAAATGGAACCTCTTCAGCCTACGCGTTTTCCCCAAGCTCAACTGTTAGTAGTTTCTGGCAAAAGCGTCATGTCCCAAACCCTAGTACCTTCTCCACTAATATTCTCCCAATCAACCCTCTTGTATCCTGCTTTGAGTTAACAAAATGCACCTGCCAGTTGCCCAGCAGTAAAGACCCTACATCTCTATGCAGGTTCCAAACATCTAACATCATGATGACTTAGTCTTAGAGGATTCTTAAGCAGAATCTTTGATTCTGCCATTCTATTACAATATTACACATTAGACAAGGAATTCCATCTTGGCCTTCTTAACTAGAACTAAAGGCACTACATCACTACAATTTTTTAAATGTTAGAATAAAAGGACTATCTAGGTATTTACATGGCCCTCACCAACAAATAGCATTCAAGAACCACAATAATTTATGGATTTTATCCTCAACACACCTATGAGATATGGAACTATGTTTCCCATTTGCAGATGAGGAACGGAGGCACTGGGTAACTTAAGTCAATTGCCCAAGGTCTGTGACCCAACAAAGAACTGAACACGGGTCTCAAATCTCAGTCCAGTGCTTTATTCTCTAGAAGATCCTTCCAACTATATTAGTACTGTTATTGCATCATTCAAAAAACAAAATGAATATTTAAGCTCAACTGCAACTTCAGAATACTGAAATGACTAACCTGTGAAGTTCTCTTTCTCTTCATCTGAAAGCAACTGCCTTTTCTGCAAGTGTAGGTTTTGTAGAGCAATTTCCAACATTTCTGGTGGAACTGCACAGCATTCCACAGCTTTTTGAAGAAGCTGTTTACACTTCTTTACATTTCCTAGTAAGCAGTAAGGGACAGAGAATTCATTAAAAGTTTAGTGAATACAAAAGATACCAATTAAACAAACAGGCAATACGCTCTTAAACTCCTTTTGTATTAGCATTTTGTCTGGTACGTGCTTTGCATTACCCTCTCAATATCAGCGTATTCCAAACCCACTACTGATTTTGTGCTCTCCCATTTATCACAGACACTGATTGCCCACCCATCTCATAGAGCAGAAATTATGACAGAGGAAATATGAAAAGCCAGCCATATTTTCACTTGAAGTTGTGTATTGCACAAAACATGTTTTGTGCATCAGCATCATAAAGGATGACTACACAGTTGGCATTTACTCATCAGCTACTACTACAACCCATTACATTGTTTTATGTTCTAAAAAACAGTGGCTTTTTAAGATGTATTCCAGAAAAGAAAAGGCAGATTTAAAAAGTAATAAATTCTATAATGACTTTCTAGGTCTGATAAAAACTGTCTCTATAATCCCTGTAAATTTTGATTCATGAAGAGAACACAAATAGAAGCTGTGGCTTCAATAAACCCAGCAAAACTAGACAAGGAATAAAAACAAAAGTGAGAAGTCCACTAAGGAAGCCACATCAGGAAAACAAAATTAAACAAAAACCACACACAAAGAATCAGAGGGAAGGATGAGAAAGAAGAATATTGTTTAATTAAGAGAGAAAGAGTTGTGCTCAGCATATTATTTCCACTTCTAATGAATAAATACAAGACATATTTAGTGAGTATATTGAAGTTTTTGCTAAAAACAGAATTTGCTTTAATATACATACATATATACACATATACATAATTATTATAAAATTGTGCATTATATAGACACACACACACACACACACGGAAAAAAGCCTACCTTGGCCAAATTTCACCTGCCCTCCCCATTATCACTCACCCAGGACTAGTGTGAAATACTTAGCCTATTACTATTACCATTTACTCTGTTAATAGAAGTGGTAGAGAGCTGTGCTGTGGATCTAAATGTCCATATCCTGCTGATTACCTAAGCTGGGGGTTAATATGGGTCCACATACTGGAATTATTATTTGCTTGTTTTTAAAATTAGGAAATTACATCCAAAATAACCTACATTAAAAGAACATTAAGGTTGCAAAGTCAAGCAGTCACAAGTTCTGAAATACCATACATAAGGTTGTACATGCAGCCTTAATTTGCCCCTTTGTGCATGTGCATTATGATACAGTCTTTAATTATATGTTCATTACTATTTTTCCCCCAGAGAACTCATGCCTGATTCAAGTGAATGGATAGTTATTCAAGATTATTATCTTCCTCTTTCAGTGTGTGGCCCCAGGTTTTATTAACTGCACACCATTCAAACCCTGCACTGAACACAAAATTAATTTCCTCTCAGGCATTTCTATGGTGTTTTCACCATAGTATTCAAGAGTTTCACAAACACTCATGGATTTTTTTCCACAACACCGGTGAGAATAGGTTATATTATTATCCCCATTTTGCAGATGAGGATTTGTGGCACAGAGAGATTAAGGTCAAAAGTGTCCACTAATTTGGATGCTCAGTTTGAGACATTTAGGTCCTGATTTTCCAGAGTACTTAGTACTTTTATAGCACTTCATATGCTCAAAGCACAGCTCCACTTAACTTTAATTGAAGTCATGAATGCCGAGCACCTCTAATCTGTCCCCTTCTCTCATGTTGGGCACCCAAAAAATGAGGAACATAATTAGGGCCAGCTCCACAACAGGACTCGGGTGCCTAACTGATACTTTAGGCAACACAAATATCCTCAAATCCCCCACTCAGCAGCCTCCTATTTTATGTTCCTAAAGCTCATGCTTCAGGGCTTCAGTTGGTCACCACTTCCTTCACCACTCCAGTGCATTCTCAGAAGTTTTTGGTCTCCTTCCTCTGAATGAGATGAGAGATGGACATGGCTGGAGATAGAGCCCTGGACCACCTGGCAGTGTTCCGAGGTGACACCAAGCATTCTCTCTCTCTCTCTCTCATGTGCTTAGCTGGCTGGTTCTTGCTCACATATCTAGGGTCTAACTGATTGCCATATGTGACATAGGAAAGGAATTTTCCCCTAAGACAGATTGGCAGCAACCTTGGGAGTATTTCACCTTCTTCTGCAGCCTGGGATACAAGTCACTTGCCACAATTATCTGGGTATATCCTAATCAATTCCCTGCCATTACAAGGGTCTCAGACATTGATGCACTTCAGTCCCTCCTATTCTCTGCTTGTGGCACATAATAGTTTAGTTTCCTGTGGGCTGTAATATTTTGATCTAATTCTGGTTGTCGGGTTTACCAAGCAGATGTTGGTGGCCTGTGATATACAGGAGGTCATACAAAATGATCTGGTGGTCCCTTCTGGCCTTAAGCTCTAAATTTCCACCAGTGGGCATTTGCACAGCTGCCTCACTGTAGGCACCTGGAAATCTCCCACATTTAAACCCCAGCAGGTTCCCCAAAGGAGTTAGACTGTCTATTGCATCTCCAGGACCAATTCCAGTAATTGTCTGGTGCACATCTAAGCCCACACAAAGCAGCTGGAGGAGAGGTGGTGGTGCTGCCCTTTTATAAACTTTCAGGCCAGTGGTTATGGCACTTACCCAGGCTCTGGCAGACAGGTCCAATTCAATATGTATTGGAGCAAGGGGACTGGAATCTGGGTCTGCCATCTCCAAGATGAGTACCCTAACCACCAGCCTAGTCTCTCCCCCCCTTTCTGGCCCAATAACAGTGGAACAACTGCTACAAGAGGGTGAGAGAGACCTGTCCCAGAATACCCCAAGCCCCAGAGGTTAGGGCAATCATCTGGGAGATGGGAAACAAATTCAAATTCATTCTCCACATCAAGCAGAGGGGGAAATGGAACAAGGTCTCCCAAATCCAGGGTGAGCATTCTAACCACTGGGCTGAAAGTTATAACAAAGGAACACTACCACCACCTTGCTTTTTGAGAAAAAGGGCTTCGGCACCTAACCCAGGGAAGGGTTCAGGCTGGATTTCTAGTGGAGATAAGTGCTTACGTGCTGGTTGGGGGAAGTGCATAGGTCCCTTTGAGGGGGATAGGCTTAGGCCACCCTCCTCTCCTTGGCATTTCCTACTGGCTAACTTGGACTGCTGTCTGCTCAGCTTGCTGGCCTTTGTGAATTCCATTCTTAGGCACCTAACTCTTTCCATGAATTGTATAGAATGCCTCAGTGCCTCACTCGGAACTGTGGATTCCACTGGGTCGCAAGGCACCTAAAAATCAGCTGTTCTAGCTCACAATTAGTGATAACTGGTAAAAATGTGATTCAAGTGACTTGCCCAGCGGCACAAAGGAACTCTGTGGCAGAGACAGGGATAGAATCCAGTTCTCCAGGACGACATCCAATTACCTTAACCGAGAGACCATTTTTTCTCTTTCAACAATGCCCTACCTCATTCACTACACACTTTCCAGCTTCTTCAACTAATAAGGCAGGGGTCCTACAGACAACAGCCTCATTCACTATACAACCCTGATTAATGCCCACATTAATTTCTGAGCACTGAATAAGATGGGATCCTGTGGGGGCCAGGGGGTACAACTATGTGACCATGCTCTTAAAAATCTTTCATAACACATACACACAAGGGTGTCAAATTAAGGCTGTATGGGCAACCTTAATTCTGGCATTTTCTACTTTTGAATGCTTGACTTTGCAACCTTACTATTCGGAGCTGGGGATTTTTGGAAGTAGTTAGTATTCATGATAAAAAACAACTATAGCATTTACAAATATTCAGTAAGTCTCTGTAAATGAAGACAAAGGAGGAGAAGGAGCTGTTGGGGCAACTAATTAAGTCAGTCAGTGACCAGGCATAATTATTTATCACATTCCCTCACAGCCTCCAGTGTCTAGAAAGAAGAATCTAGTTCTCTGTAAGCAGAGGTATACGTAATGAGAAAGTCTAGCTGACACCTCTAGGGGCCACTGTGACATTAAAAGAAGGAAACAAGAGTCACTGCCAAGTACTGGAGGCAGTTTCTCCAGGAGGAGAGGAACATTTAGAGGAGCATAAAACAAAGCAGTTGGGTAATATGTCTTAATAACAAGGGAACTAAGTTACAGGGAAGCATGGGCTAGAGATCAGAATAAGAGAACAGAACAGACAAGGAGGGGTGCTTGTGAAACTGAAGACACTGATTAACTTCCTCCAAGAAAGGCTACACTTATTACATTAAGTGTTGCTAAAATACATAAATTCCTTTCCCTTTACTTTTCCATTTAATTAAGTTCTGTAATTACTTCAGGAATTTTGTTTGATCATAACACAGGTGTTTCATAAGCCACTCTTTATTAAGACATGCTCCATAGTATGATACAGTTTGAAAACCTATCGTCTACCTACAGTAGTTTGTAACAAAGTTTTGACTATAGACCCCAACTATACAGAGTATGCAGGAGCATCGCACTGAGCACAGACCAGCAATACCAGTAAGTACAGATGTCATGGGTTTAGAGACTGAATACAAACCTGATGAGAGAATCTCTTTCCATAAACACAATTTTTATCCACTCTGGATATCAAAAAATAGATATTTAAACATATTTTCCTTTTATAAAATAAACCTGAATAAAATTAAATTTGAAATTATGACAACCTATGTTAAGCCCTAATCTATTAAAATCACTTAAAAAAATAAAAAAGTACACTGCATCTTTGAGCCCCTCAAAAATGTTATTGGGTTAAAAGGTGCTGCTGTTTTAATTATATACAGAATTGAGGGAACATTTCAACTTGTTAGGTCAACACAAGCTTCATAAATATTTCATAACGTCACATGCTGCATTAAGTATCTGTATTATTTTCCATCTTTACAACAGAGAGAATGCTCTAGACATTTTTCCAAGTGTAAGTACTTCCAGTTGTTATCGTATAGACAAGCTTCAGCTTTAATTACTTTAGGTTTCAGTTTAGCTAGCAAGTACCGAGAGAAGAAGTTACTCACCTTGTGCAGTAGTGATGATTCTTCGAGCTGTTCCCCCAATGGGTGCTCCACTGTAGGCGTGTCTGCATCCCTGCGCTGCTGATCGGAGAACTTTAGTAGTAGTGTCCATTCAGCTGACGCATGCGCTGCCCCTTGTGCTCTGCCACGAGGCTAGTCAGCGTGCACGGGCGAACCCTCCTCAGTTCCTTCTCTACCGCAGAGTCAACGACAAAAACTCCAAAGTGGAGGTGAGGAGAGTGGGTCATGGAGCACCCATGGGGGGAGGACGGGGGCATCTCAAAGAACCATCGTTACTGCACAAAGGGTGTCACTTCTTTTTCATCGAGTAGTGTGCCAATGGGTGCTCCACTTTAGGTAACTCATGAGCAGTGCCCCCTACTGGGGCTTCAGAGTTGAGTCTGTTATAGCACTGTGACACTGAATCTGGTGTCTACAGCAGAGTCCCCAGGATTGCATAGTGTTCTGCAAAGGTATGTGAAGATGCCCAGGTAGCTGCTCTGCAGATTTCTGATATAGAGATATCCTTGGAGAAGGTGACAGAAGAGGAGACCGATCTCATAGAGTGCATGCATATTGAAGATGGGGGTGCTACATTACATATCTGGTAACAGAGTTTGATTCAGTTCAAGACCTATTTGGAGAGTTTTGAGTTGAAATCACTGTACCTTTTGACCTATCTGCAATGGAGAGGAAGAGTCTCTGAGATTTTCTAAAAGCTCTTGTCCTGTCCAAATAGAAGTCCAAGGCTCTCCTCACATCATCAAGCATATGGAGAATGGCTTCCCTATTATCCTGATGAGGTTTGGGAGAAAAGGTTGGAAGCTGAATAAGTTGGTTCATATGAAATGTGGAAGTCACCTTGGGAGTGAACTTCGGATGTGATCTAAGTGTAACTTTGTCAGGGAAGAACACTGTGAAGGGAGGATGTGCCATCAGAGCTGTTATCTCCCCTATCCTTCTCGCCGAGGTGATGGCAATCAGAAATGCCATCTTCATGGAAAGCTGAATTAAAGAACAAGTGGTCATGGGTGATCTGGATGATGGGATGGATTGCACCCTCAGCAAGTTTGCGGATGACACTAAGCTGGGGGGAGAGGTAGATATGCTGGAGGGTAGGGGTAGGGTCCAGAGTGACGTAGACAAATTGGAGAATTGGGCTAAAAGAAATCTGATGAGGTTCAACAAGGACAAGTGCAGAGTCCTGCACTTAGGAAAGAAGAATCCCATGCACTGCTACAGGCTGGGGACCAACTGGCTAAGCAGCAGTTCTGCAGAAAAGGAACTGGGGATTACAGTGGATGAGAAGCTGGATATGAGCCAACAGTGTGCCACTGTTGCCAAGAAGGCTAACGGCATATTGGTCTGCATTAGTAGGAGCATTGCCAGCAGATCGAGGGAAGTGATTATTTCCCCCTATTCGGCACTAGTGAGGCCACATCTGGAGTACTGCATCCAGTTTTGGGCCCCCCACTAAAGAAAGGATGTGAACAAATTGGAGAGAGTCCAGCGGAGGGCAATGAAAATGATTAGGGGGCTGGGGCATGTGACTTAGGAAACTGGGCTTATTTAGTCTGCAGAAAAGAAGAGTGAGGGGGGATTTGATAGCGGCCTTCAACTACCTCAAGGGGGGTTCCAAAGAGGATGGAGCTATGCTGTTCTCGGTGGTGGCAGATGACAAAACAAGAAGCAATGGTCTCAAGTTGCAGTGGGGGAGGTCTAGGTTGGATATCAGAAAACACTATTTCACTAGGAGGGTGGTGAAGCACTGGAATGGGTTACCTAGGGAGGTGGTGGAATCTCCATCCTTAGAGGTTTTTAAGGCCCTGCTTGATAAAGCCCTCGCTGGGATGATTTAGTTGGGGTTGGTCCTGCTTTGAGCAGGGGATTGGACTAGATGACCTCCTGAGGTCTCTTCCAACCTTAATCTTCTGTGATTCTATGGGTTCAAATGGCAGTCTAGTCAGACCTTTTAACACTAGATTGAGCCCTCAAAGCAGCAACTGAAGGGCAGCGTCTCTTTGGTTGCTGGTAGGCCACACTAGAACTATGGGAGGCCTGTTGTCTTTGAGCCTGCCAGGAACCCCAGTATGGCCATTGCCATGGGAAGGGACCCAGTGGTTGGTACCAGGCTGTCCAAACCAGAGACGTTGTGGATCAGGACAACGATATGACTGAGGTCCATAGTGAAATTAGGCACCTTTTGTAAGGTGAGAAGAGTGGCAGGAGACCATGTCCTCTTGCTCACTTTCTGATGCAGAACACGAAAAGAGTGGTGTGCGGTAAGAAGTCATCAGCCAGTCAAAGGTTCTAGGTGAACTCAGTTCCGGGACCCTGGTACTGAGCAGAGGCAAATCTGGTGCATCAGACACCAAAAGATCTGTCATGCACCAGAAGTCCAGTGGTGATGAAGGGATTGGTACCAGTGGTGGTTGTAGGTGCCAAGAGGCCTGTACCGACACGGTTGGTGATATGGACCTGATAAGTATGGTCTGTCGGCGCCTGGAGTACCACAGGTGGTACTGATGTCGATGTCCGTACCGAAGGAACCTTCCCCGGGGCGGATTTTCTGTGTTTGTTGCACCCTGACGCTACTGATGCTTCCTTGTCTGTGCCCATTGGGTCCATAGGCAACCCGATGTGCACTGTCAGGAGGGTACAGTGAGACCACTGGGTACCGGATTTAGATGGTGTTGGTGGCGATGGTAATGATGATACTGATCGAGCGGGGAGATCGTTTTCGGCTTGATCTGGGCTCGCTATGAGAATTCAAGGACCTTTCCTTAGAGGCTTTACATAAGTGGCTTAACAGGCATCTCCTTGAGCTCACCTTCCTTGGAAGTAGAGGGTTGTGGTGAGGTCTCCCTCCGCTGATCAGGTGGTTGAAGGGCTGACTCCATAAGTAGGAGTTTTCTTCAGTTGTGGACACAAACCACACTTCTGTGGGATGTTTCTCTCTTCCAGGCAGCAAATGCATTGAGTGTGTTCATCTGTCACTGGGATAGATTCCTTGCAACTGAGGCATTTCTTGAAGCCTGGGGAGCCGGGATATGCTTCCATGCTGATGACAAGATCTGCTCAATAACGATCCAAAGCACTGCAGTCTGACGCACATTCATTTTCATCATCTGAGTCAGATGCCACCAACAGAAGGTTGATTTTCTGTTTCCGTGGTTCGGGTTCTGTAGTTTCTGCATCATGTTGCTCTTTTAAGACTTCTGAAAGCATGTCTCACATCTCTTCCCTCTCAGATTTTGGAAGGCACTTCAGATTCCTAAACCTTGGGTCGAGTGCTGTAGCTATCTTTAGAAATCTCACTTTGCGTTTTGTCAAATATGCAGTGAAAGTGTTCTTAAATCAAACAACATGTGCTGGGTCATCATCCGAGACTGCTATAACATGGAATACATGGCAGAATGCGAGTAAAACACGAGCAGGAGACATACAATTCTCCCCCAAGAAGTTAGTCACAAATTTAAACAACACTTTTTTTTTTTTTTTTTTTTTTAAAAACAAGCATCATCAGCATGGAAGCATGTCCTCTGGAAAGGTGGCCGAAGCATGAAGGGGCATACAAGTGTTTAGCATCGCTGGCATGTAAATACTATGCAACAACAGCTACAAAAGTGCTATGTGAACACCTGCTCTCTCTTTTAGGTGACATTATAAATAAGAAGTGGGCATAAATGTAAACAAACTTGTTTGTCTTAGCGATTGGCTGAACAAGAGGTAGGACTGAGTAGATTGGTAGGCACTAAAGTTTTACATTGTTTTGTTTTTGAGTGTAGTTATGTAACCAAAAAAAATAAATCTACATTTGTAAATTGCACTTTCACGATAAAGAGATTGCACTACAGTACTTGTATGAGGTGAATTGAAAAATACTATTTCTTTTGTTTATCTCTTTTAAAGTGCAAATATTTGTAATCAAAAATAATAATATAAAGTGACCATTCTGTGTTGTAATTGAAATCAATATATTAGAAAATGTAAAAAACATCCACACATATTTATAATAAATTTCAATTGGTATTCTATGTTTTAACAGTGCAATTAATAGCGATTAATTTTTTAAATCGCGATAACTCATGCAATTAACTCAAAAAAAAGTAAACTGCAATTAGTTGACAGCCCTAGTAAAAATTAAGAATCTGAATACATGTATGTTAAGCTATATAATTGCTTAAATGAATGTTTACATAGTGTCATCCTGGTTAGCAACGAGTCCCAAATTTAGTATAAAGGTTATATTAATTTCAAATCAACATGTCTGAATACCAACAAACGAGAATGAATCTTTAAGAAAGGAGTACAATGCAAAACAAGATTAAAATCTATGATTAAATCAAGGTTTCCTGCTTGATTATTTAAATCAAGATAAATATCAGTGATTTAAGTCAAACCACCGTGCACTGAACCCTGAATGGTTGAGACGATACAGCAAAAAGAAAAAGCAGCATCTTGAGAATGAAGTCATTAGATTACCTGTAAATAAAGTTATAAGATTGACAAGCCAGTAACAAGGAACTAGTTTTTTAAAATGTGATTCAATTAAATTCACATTCATAGGTTTTTAGGTCATTTGTGCAATAAAATACTTCTAATCTGTTGTACTTAAAAAGTTCTTACTTTGAAAAAGGAGAACTGTCATCCTAGAATTCTGTGTTTATTGCTTCACTTACTTTCCAGATGAAAATTTATTTAGTTCAGAAATAAAATAAGAAAGCAACCTTTCCTGTATGTCAGTCCAGAAAACTCAACGTCAATCTGAAAGTTTTTTCTGACTCACAGGATCACCAAACGTGTGCGGAATCTTTATTTGGAATTTATCTAACAGTTTTATTCATAATAACCAAACCAGAAAATAATTTGGCTTAGTTTTACCCGTGCTAAAAGGGCAGGAGTAGTTTA
This sequence comes from Terrapene triunguis, assembly GCF_002925995.2. Classification (NCBI taxonomy): domain Eukaryota; kingdom Metazoa; phylum Chordata; order Testudines; family Emydidae; genus Terrapene; species Terrapene triunguis. The sequence goes on from NW_020664393.1 coordinate 25,849,900, forward strand.
AAACCAAACAGACCACGTTTAGCACTAAAAGGGCTAGGGGACTGCTACCTCCCTATATCTTCATATAAAAAGGTTTTTCTCTCTTCCAGCCTCCTGTGGCCCACAGATTGGACTGGGCAGACTGAAGGAAGAGGGTGCACCACCATGAAGGGCAGCACAAACCCTCCTTGAAGTACCCTGTGGCACCGTGGAACTGCACCAATCCTCTCTCAGGGCTATGGCTGAATGCCATAAAAGCCTAGTTTAGCCCAGAGTGAGCAGATTATGAATCAGAGTACTCCTGGCGAGCCAGAGCACTTGAGTAATGTTTTTATCTTTAAAGAAAGTCACTTTTCTGACTAGGACTGCATTTTCAGTAGGCAAATGGATGCTGTAACGTAAAAAACTCTTGTATGAAAACATCCCATAGCCAAATGATATAATCAAACAGGTGGAGTTGGTAGATATAGCAGTCAATATCCAAATATTGGATCCACTATCCAAATAATCCTTGACACCATTTTTAATTTCTGTAATTCACTCAGATTCTATTATGAGCAAAATATAAGTGATGAGTGAAATATAAATAACAGTGCCTTGACATTAATATCTTATCTATTGCAGAGCCATTTGTACTCATTAATGTGTGCAGTAATTCTACAGATATTGCCAGCATTCCCAAAATAAGGTATAAGGTCTTCACTTTGGTTTATTTATTATATAGCACCATTAGTGTGCATGGCACTTTGACAAATCACCCTGCCTTGAATATTTTACAGTCCAATTTAAACAGAAAAGTAAAGTGAGGAAGTTACATCATTACACAAATGCACATTTTTTTTCTTAGATGCAGGTGGCAACATTAGTAAGACAGAGAGTCTCCTGTCAAATATTACAAATGGTAGCCAGTCTGGAGTGAGGAGTTCCACACCAAGCCTTCTCACTATTGAGAACCTCCAAAGCTTAAGAAAACTTATGGTTATTTTAGCAATTTGCCAAAATGTATCTGCCTGATGAGACACAGTAGGTTACATTACCATGTTGCAGAACAAGAAAAATAAATGCTGTGATGCACATATATATATATAATGGTTGTCTAGCAATGACAGGAAAAGGAGATGAAAGGAGAAAAATGTAATGGGGCCTAACCAGAAGTGGGAAGATAATTCCTTCCCTAAAAATAGCAGCCTATCTACCTTAAGGCCTTCTGAGGCAGGATTCACCTAAAAACTGATGAAAGTCTGCATCAGCTCATGGTTGTCTGGTGCAGTCAGTACTCCTTGTACAAGTTGTAAACAGAGGATTATGGGTAGGGTGCTTTGATTTAAATCAGTAATTTTAATCTTGATTTAAATCTGCAAGCAAGAAACTTTGGATTTAATCATTGATTTTTATCTTGTTTTGCGTTTGTACTCTTTCTTGTCTTATAGAAAGGTTTGTTCTCATTGGTTGGTATAACATGTTGACTTGCAACTAAAAATAGCTTCTTCTGTATAGGAAAGACACCACCTACATTTCCACTAGAGCTTATGCCCCCTTCTGGGCTAAAAGAGGAAGTCTGCTAAAGAGAAGGAGAAAAGTAAAGCAGTGTAGAGGCCACCTTCCTCATCCCATCCACTGGAGCATTTTTAACCCATGGTTTCAGATCCAAGTAGCTCCTGGGAGGGTGGCAATTGAAATTGGAGGAAACAAACATGTGGATATCAGTGGTAAAGTCAGAGAGAATAATAAGACGACTTCCTCTTGGAGGGAGTAAGCCTTTGGATGGATTAGAATCCAATTTCACTAGCCCATCTAGAAGTTTAGGTGGCCTGAAACCTGGGTATTTGAGACATGCAAGACTTCTTCCCAGATGAGCAGGGGGAATCCTTTAAGAGCAGTTTCCTCTTGGTTCTGCAAATTCAGGTATACTACCACAGCTCTATTTTCCAACATGGTTTGGACATGGCTGGACAAGGTAATTCTGGCCCAGCCATAGATATCAGGAAAAAACTCCTCTCCTCCACCCCTTGCCTGCCCCCCCCAAAATTCACAATTGTGAAAAAAGAAACAGAAGAGTCAGAACTAATTTTAACTGCAGTTACCTTGACTGTAGAAGAGTTAATTTTGGATCTTAGCTTGCAGAAGAACATGGGTGGAATTGGGTCCAATCAGACTTATACTTCACTGGGTATTTGCTAATGAAGAAGGAACAAATTGAGGACTTAGCTTCATTTGAAAAGCTGGAGTGGAGAGGTTTAAGACCTCCTTGAGAACTGAAACTAGGCCGCCACTAAGGAACCTTGTAAGGAAGAACAAGGATGCAGATCTTAGATTAAATTTCTCCTCCCAGTTAGATCCTGTAGGCTCTCTACAACCTTGAGTGAAAAATTTCAGGATGACAGTAACTAGAATGATGAAAAATACTGTCTCATTTTACAGAGGCTGTTAACTGCTAAGGAACTGAGAACAGTTTGTATTTCCATTAGCCACTAATAGCTGACCTGGAGATGACATAGCTGCTCACACATAGTTTGAAGGCTCTGCTTTTCAGATGAGAATCTCAAAATGGACACCCTCTAGAGGAAGGTAGATGATTTCAATTCAGAAAACATGACCAAGTCCCATCTTGGTCATGGAAAGAAAGATTCTGGTAGATTTTATGGAGATATCCAAACAGTGGTATGCAAACAAGAACAAGGAAGCACAGCCTGCCTTGGCCATTTCTGAAATAAGGAGACTGACCAAGACATGTTGCAAAAAACCATCTCCCTCTAAAATAGCTAACCTGCCTCTTTCTGGATTTTTTTTATTTCAGTTGAGAGTTGTTTAGAAGTTTGTCAGAAATATTAATTATGAGTTAATAAACTACAGGGTGTGAGGGGAGATGATTGACCCAAAATACTTTTTGGATTGGCTGCCCTGTGCTTGATTGAAAGATGAAGACACTTCTTTGTACTGGTGGAAAAAGCTTCACAGAAAACTCAAATCTTTACACACATTAACCATTTCCATAGAAAAGTTTTGTGTGGACAAGAATCATATCTTGGACTTCTAGGCAGTGAAGCAGTATTAAGAGTCTCTCCTATGAAGCTATACTAGAATATGTTGGAAGATCTGCTTTCTCTAATGATATGGGATTATGTAGGCTTCAGTAATCAGTCCTAAATATACCATATTCAACAGAACACACTTTCTAAAACAAATCTGAGACCCATATTCTACTAAAAGAAAAAAGCCCCACTTTTCTGAAGGGAAGAAACCAGGGCATTTTAGATCATATGGAAGGAAAAAATACTTTCTAAATTCTTAATTTTCCTGATTAAGTACCTACTACACAATATTCTATTTTCTTAATATATTAACAATTATACTGATTTTTTTAAACAAATATAAAATAGTGAGGCAAAAGCTTCCGACATTAGACAAACTTCCACATACCTTGTGACAGTTCGAATTGTGCCAAAGCTACGTGCACGAAAGCAAATTTCTTGCAGTTCAATCTGGCAAGATGAAACTGGTCACGTGCCTCCTCTGGGTCTTGAAAACTGTAAAATAGAACACAGACTTATGTAGAGAGGAAAAGCTGGAAATGAAAGAGTAAAGGAAATTTAAGGGTAGGGTTCCATATATTTAGTGATGGACAAGGAATCTACTGCAAAATTCACCTTTGCCACAGTACTGCCCTCCATTAGCTAAACAAAAATCTTTCTACTCCTCACAACTGTTAAAAAATAAATTAAACAAATGTACACTGTTTCCTTGAGTCTGCAGGAAGGCAAAGAATAACAGAGGTGTTAACTGCCCTAGTTAGTATCAGTGAGGGTATTCTCAAACCTGAGGAGAATAATTTTAACTACCCATACTTTTTTTCTTGCAGATAATTTTAGCTGAAAAAATTAGCTAATATACTTAAACCACACACAAACCTCCACCATGTGTGTAAGGTGCTAAAACCCAAAAGTTTCAAAGCCTCCAGCTTTCCCCTAACTTATGTTTTTGCCACTATAAAAATTTGCAGTGTACCAAAAATATTAGAATGAGGTGATAATGTGAAAAAAAATGAACACAACATCAAGACACAGGAGCTACTATATTAATTGAATTCTGAAATGAATCTGTCACAGAATTTCCAGTCTGCCACAAACTGTTGCAGAATTCAGAGATTTTGCCACAGAAACAAGGTCCAGCTTCCCAAGACATATAGGGGATTTTGTTTTAGGGACATGGCCAAGGTTTAGAGATCCTCCTTGAAAAGTACAAATTCATATGTACCTCCTCATACTTAGCTTTAAAGAGCAAGAAGGACGGTGTTTAAAACCTGATGAAGGCACAGCACTAGGGTAACTACTAACAAACTACTTAAACTAAAGAGTACTACTGAGCTAAAACTATTTACAAAACACACAGAAATCTCGCCGTGGCGCAGTAAACAAGGGGGGGGAAAGGACAATGGAACGCCAGCTCAGTTCCTTGTCACTGCCCGCTGCCTGTGGTGGTAGGATGCAGAATGTCCACCAACTTATGTGGGTTTTCTTGGACCAGTTTCACCTGGATTCCCAGGGAATTAGCAAGAGTTCATTAGCAGGATGCTTATGTTTTAAAATCATCTGGAATAGGTGAAAATGAATCCGGACACAAGGCTTCGTCTAGTGATGCAGATGAATTGTTGACATATAAAAAGGAGTCCTCAGCCTCCAACTCCAATGGTTGTTGCGCCATGGGTACTGAAAGATTGGGTACCCGGGGCAGGTTGTTACCAAGTCCTGTACTAGGCACAGGACCTTCTACGTCAATGGGATGCACTGAAGAGCTTTGTCTAGACTGCTGTAGGGAACCCGATCCAGAAGCTGGCGGAATGTCCCATGGGTTCCCATACGGCCATTTGTATGTATGGTACTGTGGGGAAAGAGGGCAGGCAGGCACCTGGCAGACAGCCAGGGTGATCTCTCTCTTGATCTGCTACTGTATTGATGACTATGATGTGCTAGATTTTGCCACTGAAGAACGAGTGGGAGCTGGTATAGATCTTCTCTTCAGTAAAGAGACACACAGCTCTTCCTCTGAATCCAACAAACAGAAACAGTAGTTCCTGTGAGATGTAGCTGTATGTACCATCTTCAGAACTGGTACAAGAGGTTTAAGCCTCACTGGTACTGCATGTCTCGAAGTTGGTACCAGAGATTTCCTGACCATAGAAGTAAAGGTATCCGATGGGACTGGTATGAAGGAGGGGAGCCCAATACCAAAAAAAGGCACTAACTGTGGTACCAACTGCATGACTTGAGCAGAATGTCAATATTCTGCCATAGTAGACTGTATGGATTCCCCCTAAGTAAGTTCTTTGCCATTGCATCAATTACTGCTGTCATCGGTACCAAAATTGCTTGTGGCAGTGCTGAAGTTGGTGCCTCAACTAATAGTCTCACCTGTGCTGGCCTCGATGTTACCTCAGCAGGTACCAAGTCAATGACAAGGCTTCCTGTAGAAGTCCAACACACTCTAACCTTGCTACACAATGGCTCCCTGAAGACTTACTGAAGTTTTACAGTGTCCCAAGTGCCCTTTAGAAGAGGAACCCTTTTTTGCTTTTGAAGTCAGATTTCATCCTGAGACGGACTTGTGGGTCTTACAAGGTGTTCTTGGAGAAGGAAAACACTTCTTCTCCAGTCCCAGAATCTCTGACCACACACAGCAGGGAAGTCAGAAAGAGCCATAGGAGAACCACTTGAGGCCAAGAGAGAAGTGCTGGGTCCGGACAACACAGGTCCAAGGAGGGACGCATGGCACACTCCATGAGGTAATCTCTCAACCTAATGTTCCTGGACTTCTGGGTCCTCTTTTTAAAAGGTCTACAAATAAAGCACCTGTCTCTAATATGTCCCTGGCCAAGACAAAGCAGGCAGCAGGTATAAGGATCACTAACTGGCTGAGACCCTGCACATGAAACAGTGCTTGAAACCAGGAGACTTGGGCATAACCAAGCTCCTGGTACCAAGGAAAAACAAGCTTGGAAAAGTAAACATAAAAAACCTTTACAAAAACAGAAATAAAATATTGCCAAGGGGGAAAAAAATCCATGTATAACCTAAACTATTATTTACAATATGAAGAAAAAGCTTTCCCCAGGGAAAAAAGGAAACCTTGAGCAACAGTCCACAGACAGCTCCACAGGTAGTAAGAAGGAACTGAAGAGAGCGTGGGAGCAACTCCACCCTTTACACCCTCAGCTTGATGTATGAAGAAATGAATAGCACATGCGCTGCCCTGACAGGTACCACTAAGGAAAACTCTGGCTAGACATACTAGTACACTAGACACACACAAAATAGACATGTGCAGTCTCTCAAAGAAGAACCAGCCCTTTCCAATCCTGTTTCACTGAGAATAAGTTAACGGAATGATCATTAGTTTTATTTTATTGGGCAAAGTTATATTTTGGTAATTGACTTGTTTTTCTTACTGATATGACAGAAACAAAGACAACAGTGCCTCTCATTCTGGAATAGCCAAGGGAGCAGGCTTGCATAAATCCAAATAATGTTTTTTCTGAAAGATCCATTACCGTTAAATACTGAGACGTAAGCTGTGTACCGCAACACAAAAGTTATGGCAAGTGGATTCTAAAATTCCAAAGAGGGAAAAAGCATGTTTTTTGAGGTGAACAGGTTAAAACACAACTAAGCATTATTACCCACAATACAGAGTTGAGGTGAAACTTGTTAAAATTACATGTTGCCTACTTTTTTGGTATTCCACACAATATTTAAGTTTTTACAAAATTGGGGTGAAAGGGAAGGGAAGAATGGGAGGCCTCCTCATATCATTTTCAACCTCCCTCACACATACAATCCAAGTACAAGAAAATTATTTTTAAACAAGTGTTATTGAAAGTAACGTAACAGACTAATATTTTGGTGAGATGTGGTGTGCTCCCCCTCCCCCATCCCATCCCTATGTGTTAAAAATAAGCTGATCAGTCATACTCATCGGTATATAAGAAAATATGCCATCTGACGTCACAATAAGTAGGTTTACATTAGTCACTTATCCTGCACAAGCAGTAAGTTTCTATTGGTCCTAGGTGCCCTCTAAATACACCTCTACCCCGATATAACACGACCCGATATAACACAAATTCGGATATAACGCGGTAAAGCCGCGCTGAGGGGGTGCAGGGCTGCGCGCTCCGGCGGATCAAAGCAAGTTCGATATAACACGGTTTCACCTATAACGCGGAAAGATTTTTTGGCTCCCGAGGACAGCGTTATATCGGGGTAGAGGTGTACAAGTTAAATAACATGAATGTTAATAGGAGTATTTATTTGCCCTAAGGGCAAAAGAGATTTGTTAATAGTGTCTATTTTGCCATTAGTAAAATTCAGAAGTCCTCTTTTGGAGTTTTCTTATTGTAAATTGGTGATTAGTACTTACGCTTTCAACTCAGCAAATCTCACTAGGATCCGAGCATAGTTCTCATTTTGGCTGTGTTTTTCTGCAGGTAGTGCAGCAACTGCTTGACTGTATCGGCCAATCAATCTATTCAATAGACTAATATCAGTCTGAGGTATACCCTTTTTTTCCAGTTTAAGCAAGAAACTCAGCCAGTCTTCTGGATTATTTGCAGTCATCATAATTTGATTAACAGTGCCAGAGTTATCTAAGAAAAAAAAGCAATAACAACCAAATACATTCTTAGATTTATGGTTATAAAGTAATATATATATATACACACACACACACACAGACACGTGAACACTAAAAGAAAGGGGGGAGAAATTTCAATATTTGCAAAAATTCTAAATATGAGTAATCTACAAACAAGTGCAGTTACTGAAAGAAAGGATCTAAGCAGCATTATCAAGAGGAGCTGAAATTTGTCACTTGTTTTGGGCATCACTTTTTAGTCTTAAAAAGACTGTAAAAAGAAAATGCTGAAATAGATTAAACTGTTTTTGTTTAATAGTTCTCAGACTAGTTGACTTTAGCATCAATTGCAGTAAGAGTGAAAATGCAGATTAACAAAAAAACATACCTGTTGTATCAGCTGAGACTTTAGTAAAATTAAGCTCATCAGTAACATTATCTTCATTTTTATATTTATTTTTCAGGTCTCTGACTCGATTCATGATTGAAGCAATTGTCAGTCCTCTTTCGCTTAAATCCTCCTCCTCCATCTCTAGACACACAGATAAAAGACAAGATAACTACTGCAGAGTTCTGTTGAAGTCAAGGTTCAAGTGAAAGATTCTGTAGCAGATACCCGTTTACACATATATCCCCTATGTACTTGCTACCTTCTCGTAACGATCTTTGGTCTTGTGTTCGGTCTCTCTTTATCTAGGTTCTCCAGCCTTAATTACCCCAAGTTCCAATTTTCAAAGGTGCTGAGCATCCACAACTTCAGCTGAAGTCTTTGAGAGCTGCAAGTACTCAGCACCTTTGAAAAAAAATCAGGCTTTTAGTCTTACTTTCCTCCTACCTTCTTCCCACAAGGAGCCCTAAGCATTCAGATCCTGATCTAGACACTCCTCAAATTCCTTTGTGCTGGCTACTACAGTGTCTTCTTCCAATTATCAAGGCAGCAAATGCTACAGAATCTGAAGGCTCAAAGCTCTTTGAGGATCAGCAAAAATGATCTTTGTTCTACCTAGAAATGAAAGGAGACAAAAGCAGGGAAAAATCAAAAGGGTTACTGGCTAGGAAGATTGGGAATCTTGGGACATACACCTCTACCTCAATATAATGCAACCCGATATAACACGAATTCTGATATAACACGGTAAAGCAGTGCTCCGGGGGGGGCTGCGCACTCAGGCGGATCAAAGCAAGTTCGATATAACGCAGTTTCACCTATAACGTGGTAAGATTTTTTGGCTCCCGAGGACAGCGTTATATCGAGGTAGAGGTGTAATTGTAAAGCTTTCTTGTATAGGGTGAGGTTAAGAGAAACTCAGACATATGTACTCTATACCCCTTCACAGCCACAACTATTAATGAGGATTCACAGAATAAGATAAACAAGTTGGATTACTAAATTTAAAAATACTCATAAAACAACAGAAGAAGCCTAGTCACTTAGTTTAGCTGCACAGAGCTACAATATGTGAAACACAGAACTGAGGATAACTCAAAGGCTTGTGATCCACAGAGAAAGCAGTGTTGCAATATCACAGGAAACAGGGATTCAGAATTTGGTACAGAGACGAAAGAAAACTGTTAAAATATAAGCCTTTGTACAGACAGCATTCTTACAGTGACTAGTCTGTATAGGAGGACAAAGAATGCCAAGCAGCACACACATAAAAGTTTCAGAGGGACATAATCAATTCAAGGAGGGTATGTCTACACTGGCAGAGTTACAGTGCTGACAGGCACAGTGCCGCTCAGAAAGCGCTGAAGGGAAACCGCTGTTGTGTGTTCACACTGTCAGCTGCCTGCGCAACGGCATGTTTACACTTGCGGCACTTGCAGTGGTATTCAGAGCGGTGCACTCTGGGCAGCTATCCCAGAGAGCATCTCTTCTGCTGCTAAGAGTTGTGGGAAGGCCGAGAGGGTCGCCGCACATCCTGGGTCCTGTCCCAATGACCCGTAATGCACTGCTTCGCATCCCAGCAATCCCTGTGCTGCCGTCCGCATTTGGCACCATCTTTCAACGATTTGTGTACTGTGCGCTCTGCCTCTTCAGTCTGCAGGAACGGATCCCGCACTGTTGACCAATAAGCTGCTCGCTCTCACTAATACATGACGAGTGGCAGTGGAGTTATTAAACTACAAAGGCAAGAGAAGTTTGACATTGATCTTGTCACGCGTAGTAGCTATGACATGAGATTGCTTGTGGCATTCACGGAGGTGCTGACCACAGTGGAACGCTGCTTTTGGGCTTGGGAAACGAGCACTGAGTGGTGAGATCATATCGTCATGCACGTCTGGGGTGACGAGCAGTGGCTGCAGAACTTTCGCATGAGGAAAGCCACATTCATGGGACTGTGTGATGAGCTCGCCCCAGCCCTGCGGCACAAGGACACAAGAATGAGAGCTGCCCTGCTGTTGGAGAAGCGCATGGTGATTGCACTGTGGAAGCTGGCTACTCCAGACCACTAACCAGTTCGGAGTGGGAAAGTCAACCGTTGGACTTGTGTTGACGGAAGTGTGCAGGGCCATTAATCGCATCCTGCTCTGAAAGACCGTGACTCTGGGCAATGTGGGTGACATTGTGGATGGCTTTGCACAACTGCGGAGGGGCGATAGATGGCAAGCATATGCCAATTCTGGCACCAGACCACCTAGCCACCGAGTACATTAATCGGAAGAGGTATTTCTCTATGGCTCTCCAGACACTTGTTGATCACCGTGGGCGTTTCACGGACATTAACGCAGGCTGGTCCGGAAAGGTGCATGCCACATGCATCTTTCAGAACACTAGCCTGTTCAGGAAGCTGCAAGCAGGGACTTTCTTCCCGGACCAGAAGATCACCATAGTGGAAGTCAAAATGCCCATTGTGATCCTGGGAGACCCCGACGACCCCTTAATGCCGTGGCTTATGAAGCCATACATGGGGCACCTTGACAGCAGCAAGGAGCGGTTCAACAACAGGTTGAGCAAGTGCAGAATGACTGTTGAGTGTGCTTTTGGCCATTTAAAGGCCCGCTGGGGCTGCCTATATGGGAGGCTGGACCTGGCTGATGACAATATTCCTATGCTTATAGTCGCGTGCTGTACGTTCCATATTTGTGAAGAGAAGGGTGAAAGCTTCACTCAGGGCTGGACCGCTGAGGCTCAGCGTCTGGAGGCTGAATTTGAACAGCCAGAGACCATGGCTATTAGAGGGGTGCAGTGCAGGGCCATAAGGATCAAGGATGCCTTGAGGCTGCAATCTGAAGCTGAAAACTACTACTATTTGTTGTTATGCTTGGGAGTGCAGTGCTTGTAATGCTAGGAGGTGATTGTGATTGGTGCAGACGATGCACTATAAAGGTTTAAGAAAATTGCCTGTTGCTTTGCAGGGCTCTGTTGGCTTTCAATTAATAGAATAAAGATTGCTTTCAAACCAAAACAATTATTTTATTAAAAAACAACAACCGGAGGCGAGAGAGAGAAATAAAAATCCACAACAGCACTGTGGTGGATGGGGAAAGGGAGGGTCCCAGGAGGCGGTGGGGTCCTGGGATGGTTAAAGATTTGTGTATGTCTAGGTATCATATCCAACCTTCTCCTTTGGAGTACAGTGCAGTGGGTACTGTACTTCAGCAGGGCTAAACTGCAGAGGGACAGGTGTTGAGTGCAGTGGGTACTGGGAGTCCGCAGTGCTGGACTGTGACGGGGAAGGAGTGGAATGCAGCGGGTACAGACTAGAGCCAGGAGGTTGATAAAGTGTGTTGGCGATGTCTAGGGGGCGCATGGGAAAGAGTTTTGCGACAGCGGCTGCAGGGGAGGGCGGGCGTGGAGCTGCTTAGTTTGCAGTGCTAGTAGCGCCTGGAGCATGTCCACTTGGCGCTCCATAACATTTAAGAGCCACTCTGTGGCTTCATTCTAGTGTGCCACGTTCTCCTTTCAGTCCCTCTTCTCGCTGTCCCGCCACCCCTTCAATTCTTGTTTTTCAGCCTCACAGTGCATCATGACATCACGCAGAGTCCTCTTTAGTTCTTTGTGGCATAATTCCACGCAGCCATTCAGCTGGCGATAACAAAGAGGGAGGCTGGGCTCCGAAGGTCATATCTGTGAAGCCAAAATGCAACATTTTACAGAAGCAATATTGTTTGCAAACACAGACCACTGATTCAGTGATTTAAAACACAGCCACTATTCACATACCTGTCACTAACTGGCTGACCACAAGCAAGCACACATGAACCACAAGACCCCCAAAATAGTGAGTAACCGCAGGGGCAGGGAAATCAGTGTTCCAGGACAGTACTGTACACTGGGCACGTGGCTCTTGGGGAGAGCCAGCACTGGGGGGAAGGGGGATCTTATAATCATTCCTGTCCCCACCTTTTCCACAGGCTGCGTTCATTATGGAAGATATCTCGCTGCTGAGGGTGAGCACGGAATCAAGGGAAGGTCTTCTCCAAGACTGCGCTTCTGCCCTGGCCCTTATGCTGCTCGCCTGTGTGCAGCAATGGTCCTCCCACCCCACCCCATCCCCACCCCCCTGTGACCGCAGAATGGTGCAGGAAAGTTACCCTTAATGGGGCAAGAAACAAAGCAGCTCAGCCAAAGAACCTGCAGCAGCGGATTGCCCAGTATCTCCATGAGAGTTTCCTGGAGATCTCTGAGACAATTCCCATGAAGTGAGGGAGTCAATCAACAACCTGTTCCGCTGCTCAGACTAGACATGTGACAGTACGCGTATCATACAGACACAAGCCTGCTTTCTGCAACCCTCCTGCCCCCAACAACTCGCTTCAGCGATTCCCAAAATCAAAGCCACTTACCAGGGGCCTCCTCTCCTGTTTGCGCTTCGCCAAGCTCTGACAGCTCTGACTGGATAGCCTCTTCCAGTATAGAGAAGAGCTCCTGGCTGCATGCATCTCTGACCTCAGAGTCGTCTCTGCCTCTGGGTCCCCCTCCCCCTCCTCGTCCAAGATTTTCTCCTTCTGGCTCGGTCCACTCTCGACTGACACGTGAGCCACTGAAGTATCCACAGTGGCCTTCGCAGTGGAGGTGGGGTCGCCACAGAGTATTGCGTCCTGCTCTTTGTAGAACCGGCAGCTCGTGGGCGCAGCACCAGAGCAGCGGTTTGCCTCCTGCGTCTTGTGGTAGGCATTCCGCAACTCCTTCACTTTGACCCTGCAGTTCAGGTGGCCCGCCCCTGCCCTGCCCTCTGCCTTGGAGCTGCTCCCGGGAGCTTCCTGCTTGCTGGGTGAGGTGGGGAGAGAGGTGCTGATATCAGGATGTCCCCCTGCTCCTGCCCCCCCCCCCCATACCCTCTCTCCACGAAGTGGAGGAGGGGACAGGGCTCAGGGACAGAAAGGAGGGAGCTTGCTGGAAGCTGTTGCTTCCTGTCTGATCTGCTTAAAAGGGCAATGTTCTTGAAGTAGTGGCAGCGTACTTAAAGGGGCAATGCACGTCTCTCTCTCACTCATGCACGCACCCCCCAGCACTCTAGAAAGTCAGCACCTGTGCAGCCATGCATGTGCTGTCAGGAGGAGGGAGTGGTGCGCTCCAGCTGGATAGCGTGGGCTCATCATGTTCAGTTTTTGCTGGGAAATGTTTGCAGCTACTGCCCTGCATCTATTGTGTTTCCTCCCTCAGTCCATGCTGCCCTGTAGCGTGAGGCTACATTAACAGCAGCATATTAACCCTTGAGGGCTCAGCCGAGTGCTAGTTCATCATTTAGCAGCAAGGCATTCCCTGGGAAATATTCCACCCTCTTACTCTACCACTTCAACCAAGCTTCACAATCATTCATTGCTGTGTACAATATTAAACTGTTTGTTTAAAACTTATACTGTACATGTACATAATGTCTTTTGTCTGGCAAAAAAATTTTCCCTGGAACCTAAACCCCACTATTTACATTAATTCTTATGGAGAAATTGGATTCGCTTAACATCGTTTTGCATAAAGTCGCATTTTTCAGGAACATAACTACAATGTTAAGTGAGGAGTTCCTGTACACCCTCTCATTCACCTCCCATCTCCTTTCTATGGCCACTGCTACATCTTGTGTCAAATTACATTCAAGTGTTTCAGGACAAGGGCTGTTCTACTGTGCTCTTGTACAGTAATTAGCATAATGGCACCCTGATCCTGACTGATTGTCACAAGTAACTACTGTAAAACAAAGTAATAAAACAGCAACAACTGCACACTACATAGAAAGTAAGGCAAGAGGAAGAAAGGAGAAGCTTTCGAAGGTCATGAGCAACATGCACACGGTCGACTTAAGAACATGAAGTAACAAGAACGGTGGGCACCCCTGTTTGTTCAATATTTGTTTTGTTTAAGATGTACCTATCCCACGTTCTAGGCACAGTTAATTACTAATCAAGCTTAAAAGATAAACTTTCATACAGTAACTTGCCAATTCAAATCAGCCCAACTCCCAAAATATAGAACACAAGGAAAACCTCCCACATCTGACTACTAGCAACTCACCCTCATCCCAGATGGATGGGAAAATAAGTGGACCTTTCAAAATCTCAAAGGGATAAAATCCAGGCTTAACCAGGTGGTGAGAGTGGAAAGCAAGTTCCAGAGTTGAAAATCCATCATAGAGAATACCTTGCCACCAGCCTCCATCCACTTAAATCCAGAGGGCTGTTAGCTCAACGGCCCCTCCCAATTGCAACTGTGGCATTAGCAAAGTTAGACATGGTCTCAAAGAAAGGGCCGTTATGCCCAGTTAAGCTCCCAACACCTATAGAAGGCCAGCATCTATGATAAACTCTTACAGGCAAACTCCTCATAACTTGTCTTCACGTGGCAGAGATATTTTCACTAACAGTGGGGGGGTGGAGGGGATGTGAACAGTGAGTATCTAGCAGTGTTCCCTCTAATTTTTCCCATGTGCAGAATTAATTTTGTTATGTGCACCAATATGGAGGTGATGTGTGACACATTGCCTTCATATTGGTGCACATAACAAAATTTATGTGGTGGGGCCGAGGGGTTCGGAATGTGGGAGGGGGCTCAGGGCCGGGGCAGAGGGTTGGGGTGCAGGGGTGTGAGGGCTCCGGCTAGGGGTGCGGGCTCCGGGATGTGGGTTGAGATGAGGGACTCAGGGCTGGGGCAGAGAGTTGGGGCGCGGGCTCTGGGATGGGGCTGGGGATGAGGGGCTAAGGTTTGGGGCAGAGGGTTGAGGTGTAGGGTCTGGGGTGGGGCCAGGGATGAGGGGTTTGGGGTGCAAGAGGGTGCTCTGGGGCTTACCTCTTCCCAGCCCTGGTTAGAGAGCAGCCCAGCTCTAATGAGCCCCAGGAGCTTCTCCCTGTCGGGCAGGTGACTGCAACCCCACCCAGCTCCCCCCCAAAAGCCAGCAGCTTGGCAGGTAACTCCCTGGTTGCACTGAACCAGTTTCCCCTTTGCACGCTTGGCCAAGGCAGTGGCTCCGCTCTACAGCCAGGCGAGCTCACGGCTGCCCCCGTGGCCACCCCAATGCGCGTTTCAACTCACAAGAAGCAATTAGCTCCCACTCCCGAACACCCCCGGCAGAGGCCAGGGAAGGTGTGGGAACCCGCTGCCTTCTGCCCGCCGGGACCAACCACGCCCAGAGAGACTAAGCTGCTTCCACCAGCTCCGCTGCCCGCCAGCACCAGGGCGCACAATACCTCCAATCTCTGAGACCACCACTAGCCCCAGTCCCCTCCTGCAGCCTCTGGGCACAAGATCAGCAGCCCCCTTCTGCAGCCCACAGGCACTAGATCATCAGCCCCAGCCCTCTCCTGCAGCCTATGGGCACGAAATCACCGGCCCCAACCCCCTCCTGCAGCTTCTGGGCTGAGAGGACAGGCGCCTCTCCCCGTCACAGCAGCTCCAGGGCTCAGACCGCAGGATAGGCGCCCCTCCCCCCTAGCAGGTCCGGACCACGCAGCCTACAGGGAACTTAGGGATCTGGTACCTTTAAAATAACTAAACAGCTTAGGGCAGGTGGAGTTCTTTAGCCCAGGAAGGCATCCTACCTTGGAGAAGGTGGGAAGAAAATGGGCATGTGTGACACTGCACCCCATATTCTTCACAGTGATATTCTTATGATTATGACAATCATAATGTATTTTATGCAAGTTATGTGAGATGTCATTGGAAAGGTTATGATTTGCTGAATATGATTATCCTATTTGTATGCATGTATCATTTTTGTATCTGAAGTTATGAATATTGACTATGTACCTGTATTTCAAATGTAGTTACACATAGGTAACGCCTACTAGACAAGATGGTTTCAGTCTAGACAGCTGGTGGGGAAGGGCCATTAGGGAAAACAATAGGCACTAGGAGAAGCTTATCTCCCACCTGGGGAGCCTTCCTGAGAAGGCTACAGACAGCCTGTAAGAAATGACCGCTATGACTCTACAAAAACAAGTGATGTGACCACATGTCTCTAGACTCCATTTTGGGATGTCAGTGTTTTTCCACAGATCGATCTGGGAACCAAGCTTTGAAACAAAGGGTTCCCACTATATGCAAAAGCTATATAAGGCAGGGAGTGACATCATCTGGTGTTCTTCGCTTCCTACCCAAGAAGGCTCCTGGAAACACTTGAGGAACAAAGACTGTACTGGGGAAGTACTGGACCCAGGCTAAAGGGATTTTTAGCCTGTGAATGGAACATCTGGGGATTCTAAGCTGTAAGCAAGTACAGCTTACCCCTTAAGAATCTGCAGCCTGCTTGTATCATCTCTTTGGATATGAATAGCAGATTCTCACCCTATCTATTTAGTATGTTAAGTTTAGTTTGCGTTTTTTGTTTATTTGCTAGGTAATCTGCTTTGATCTGCTTGCTATCCCTTATAAGCAGTTAAAATCTATCTTTTGTAGTTGTTAAACTTGTTTTTGCTTTATCTAAACCAGTCTGAGGGAATCATAACTCAGGAGCAAAAGGCTGTTGCATATTCCTCCCCACATGGAGGGAGGAGGCAAATGTTATGAACTTATGTTGTAGAGTTCCCTGTGCAGGGCAAGATGGTATAATTTTGGGTTTATACTCCAGAGGGGGTGTGTGCCTGAGGAGCTAGTAGTTGCCCTAGCTGTAGCCTTCTCATGCAGAGCCTGGTCAGAGCGTCTGCATAGAACTGCAGCTGGGTGTGTCCCTACCTGTATGTATGCTGTAAAAGTGCAGGCTGGAGCCTGGAGGGCTTTGCAACTTGTCACAGCAGTACAGTGTATGAGGGAGCCCAGGCTGATGGGTCAGGGGGGCTCAGTAGGACTCCAGTTCCCATGACATCCTGGGGGGAACCCATCACAGCATGTACTTAGTCTAACTGGGTAAAGGCCCTCTCATTGCAGTGTAAATCAGGGACATCAACTGATACCAATAAAACCTATAGTGTGAAAGACTTGTTTTGGTTTTTTGGTGGTGAATTACCAAAGGGCAGTAGTAGATACCAGTTATAAGGAAGGGTGACACTGGCCTGTATTGCTTTTCCTTCAGGGACTACAGTGAGAATATTTCAGCCCTATGACGGTAGATCACCTGCCTCAAGTCTGGCAGCCCCAAGCCAATAGGATTTCTGGTTGCTGGCATCTGAACTGTCCTCTAGATCAGTGGTTCTGGGCCCAGGGAGGGCGTGAGCAGGTTTCAGGGCGTCCGCCAGGCAGGGCCAGCATTAGACTCGCTGGGGCCCAGGCTAGAAAGCAGAAGCCTCACATGGGGCTGAAGCCCGGGGCCCTCAGCCCTTCTACCTGCGGCAGAAGCTGGAGCCTGAGCAATGTAGCATTGCGGGGGGGGGGGGCCCCTGTGGCATGGGGCCATGGAAAATTGCCCTGCTTGGTACCCCCAATGCCAGAACTGACTTTTATATGCACAAAAACAATTGTTGTGACAGGTGGGCCCTGGAGTTTTTACAGCATGTTTGAGGGGTGGGGAGGCTCAGAAAGAAAAAGGTTGAGAACCCCTGCTCTAGAGCAGTGTTTCTCAACCTATTTACCATTGTAGGCCACATATGTGGCTCTCTATTAGGGATGCAAAATAGTAAACAGTTAAGTATTAGTCTTACCGGTTAACCGCCCTAATCATTAACCCCAGCCATGCTGGCCAGGGCGACGCCAGCCCCAGG
The DNA here is from genome assembly GCF_002925995.2 of Terrapene triunguis. Taxonomy (NCBI): domain Eukaryota; kingdom Metazoa; phylum Chordata; order Testudines; family Emydidae; genus Terrapene; species Terrapene triunguis. Next base: position 25,867,576 of record NW_020664393.1, read on the forward strand.
GCGGCCAGCCAGAGTGGCCCTAGCCCCAGCAATTAACCAACATAATTTTAATAGTTAAAGAAGTGAATGGTTTAAAACAATATTTACATCCCAGCTCTCTTTGGGTTATGTGTGCCACATCCACACTATATACTACCTGTAAGGCTCTGAAGACATCACATGGGCTGCAGCTGTGTGCTGACTGGGCTACAAGCAGCCCACAAGTTGAGAACCACTGCTCTAGGGCAGTGGTCTCCAAAGTGGGGTGCGCAAAAGGATCCTTCGGGGTGCACGGCCGGAGGAGTGCCGCCGGAGCAGCGCCACTTCGGCAGTGGATTTTTCACACACCCGAGCGAGGTAGTGATACCAAAGTAAGTGTGAAGTATAGATCTGTCCTCAGGGGGACTAGCAGTCAAAGTGAGGAGTCAGATGAAAAGGAGTGAGCTACAAAGCTAAAGAAGGCCCATATCATCAAAACTGCAACACTGAATGCATCCAGTTTGACTGGTAAAGATCTCCCTATTCCGTGACAACAGGAAACACAGCAAAGGGCTTAGGCCTGGTCTACACTAACCCCCCAAGTCGAAGTAAGGTACACAACTTCAGCTACGTGAATAACGTAGCTGAAGTCGACATACCTTACTTCGAACTTACCGCGGTTCAGACGCGGCAGGCAGGCTCCCCCGTCGACTCCGCGGTACTCCTCTCGTTGAGCTGGAGTACCGCAGTCGACGGCGAGCACTTCCTGGTTCGATTTATCGCGTCCAGACCAGACGCGATAAATCGAACCCAGAACTTCGATTGCCAGCCGTCGAACTACCCGGTAAGTATAGACCAGCCCTTAGATTACAAACTGTTCTACACATGTGCTAAAGGGGGCATATCAGAGTCAGGGTGGTAGTGAGAAGAGAGTTGAGGAAGAAGGTCTTCAAAGTTATTAAAGTGACAGACTGATATCTGTATGAGTCCAAGTTAAAATGTCTGTCATGTTTGCAATATCACTATATGCATCTCAACAAGGCTCTGATTAAGAGTTCCCTCCAAGACGTACAGGCACGAGCAGACACAGCAAAATGAAGCATATTATACCACTTTTCTGTCAAAAACTATGTATTTCTAGGCACAATATAACAGCATTACCCAGAACAGGACAGATACAGCCCTAAACAAACAGTTTGGGCTCAGGATAGCCATGGGACCATTTCATTTGTCATGAATTGCTGCTACAAAGTTGAGGTCCTTTTGTTCTGCATTTGTACAGCATATAGCACAACGGTCCGTCCCTAGGGTTCCTATGTGCTACACAATACAAATAATAAGAGCAGGACTCCGATTTGTACAGTGGGATGGGAGGCGTGGCTACGGGCCGGGGAGACCCAAGGACTAGCCCTACATCACAGCCTTCTTGTTGCATCAGAGACGACGCCAGTTGCAGCCCCGATATAACGGTTGTAAGTGACACGTCACCCAGTCAGGGCTCCGCAGGGAGCGCCCGGTCTCTGGCCCCCGGGGATGCTCACGCAGAGCCCCAGGGGAGGCCGCTACGTCTCAAGCTGGTGACAGCGGGCAAGCTGACGAGCAGCGCTAGGCGTCTGCGGGGGTCTGGGGCGCTAAAGGCGCCGTTCGCCACGTTGGTTTACAAGGTGCTGCGCGGGTGGCCCGCAGCCAGTCCGAGCGGCTGGCGATAGCCAGTCCCCCGCCAACGGGGAGGAGAACCACGGTGGGGAAACAGGCCTCGCTCCAGTCACCGGGCCCCATAGACACTCTCGTCCCTCGGCAGTCACTGCCACCCCTAGCCCCCCGGACCCCGCCCCCGAGGGCAGCAAGAGCCGTTGGGGGAGCTGCACTCACCGCCAGGCGGGCTGCTGCGAGGCCGCTGCGCCGAGGCAGGAGGTTATGAGCGGGGGACCTGAGGCAGAGGACACGGCGCGCCGCCGCGCTCTGTGTTTGAATATCGTCACCGCCCAACAAGCCGGCCTCGGATTGGCGGGTTCGGCTCCAGCGTGCAGCTAGAGCTTAGTTCCGATTGGGCAAGAGGCTCTTTGACCCGCTCCTTCGTCCCACCCCCTACTAGATAGAAGAAGCCCCAGCGGAAAAGTTAGAATCGTCACCAATCAACCGGGGCGGAGAACCAGTCTCCTTCCGCTGCTCCAGGGCCCCAGCCTCTCCTGCTATCCCACACCGCGTCCGAGCGCTGCCTCGTCTCCCTCCGCTTCAGCCAGGCCCGTGGCGCGGGCACTGCCCGCCGCCCACCTCAAGGCAGCCGCCTGCTGAAGTGCTGCTTTCAGCCCGGCCAGCGCCTCTCTGCTGGAGGCCGGGCTAAGGCACTTGGACCCCTGTGGGTATTCAGCCTTATTCACACGCTGCAGAAACAGCCACGTGACTCCTCCCCCTCACCACCTGAAAGGTTAATTAAATACAGGGAGTAAAGGGGATGTTATGCAAGGTGGGTTGTTCACCAGAGGTAGCTCATCATGCCACAGTAACCTGATTGCTTCCCTTGAGGCAATAACCAGAATCATAGAAGATTGGGGTTGGAAGAGACCTCAGGAGGTCATCTAGTCCAACCCCCTGCTCAAAGCAGGACCAACCCCAACTAAATCATCCCAGCCAGGGCTTTGTCAAGCCAGGCCTTCAAAACCTCTAAGGATAGAGATTCCACCACCTCTCTAGGTAACCCATTCCAGTGAAATAGTGTTTCCTAATATCCAACCTAGACCTCCGCCACTGCAACTTGAGACCATTGCTCCTTGTTCTGTCATCTGCCACCACTGAGAACAGCCGAGCTCCATCCTCCTTGGAACCCCGCTTCAGGTAGTTGAAGGCAGCTATCAAATCCCCCCTCACTCTTCTCTTCTGCAGACTAAATAACCCCAGTTCCCTCAGCTTCTCCTCGTAAGTCATGGTCCCCAGCCCACTAATCATTTTCGTTGTTCATTTTTAGTTGAGGGAAGTGCAGTAGAGCTGATGTAATCAGACTTCACTAAAGCATTTGATCAAGTACCACATGGAAAGGTATTACAATAGAGAAGATGAGGATCAGTACGAGCATCACAAGGTAGATAAGGAACTAGAAGAAGATAAGGCATACAGGTTGTGCTGAATGGTGAACTGTTGAACTGGAGGGTGGTTACTAGTGGAGTTCCTCAAGGATTGGTCTTAAAACCAATCTTACTCAATATTTATGTTAATGACCTTGGCACAAGAAGAAAGAGTGTGCTAATGAAATTTGCTGATGATACAAAGTTGAGAGGCATCATCAATACAGAGGAGGGTTGGATTATTAAATAGGAAGATCTGGGTGACCTTGAAGAAAGGAATGATGAAAATGGGATGAAATTCAATTGTATAAAGTGCAAGGTCAAGCGTTTAGGGGCTAATAATAAGAATTTCTGCTATAATCTGGGGGGCTCATCTGTTCACTTGGAAGCGACAGAGAAGGAGAGAGACCTGGGTGTGTGGGTTGATCACAGGATGACCATGAGCCACCATTGTGATGTTTCTGATCCTAGGATGCGTCCGGCGAAACATTTCCAGAATAGAGAAGTATTAATGCTATTGTACAAGGCCCTGGTAAGACATCATTTGGAAAAGTGTGTACAATTCCTGGTCACCCATGTTCAAGAAAGATTAATTCAGACTGGAACAAGTGCAGAAAAGAGCTTCTAAGATGATGAGGGCAGTCAGGGCCGTCCTTAGCCATAGGCAGAACAGGCAGCCACCTAGGGCACCACACTACCTGAGGGCACCGATCTGCCCGACGAGAAGCAGTGGAGCATGTAAGAGCAGGGCTGCTGGGTCCTAGAGAGAGCCGAATGCAGCACAGTCTGAGGGAGGGGATTGGCTGCTGGGGTCTCTGGGAAGGGTACGGGTACGGGTGGGGGAAGGAACTCACTTGTGAGTATGACTTTCCCCCAGCGTGAGGTGAGGCAGGCTCCGCGGCTCTGGCACCAGTATCCCCCATAACATCCATTCTTCTCCCCCCCCCCCAAGGAGCACCCCTCTCTCTCTCTCCCCCCTCCCCTCCGGCAGGGCTGGGTTGGGTGAGGTGCTGGGGGGGCGGGGGAAGGAATGAAAGTGAAAATAACTCACCTCCTCAGCAGCCAGCCAGGATTGGAATGGTCACACACGGCTGGGCTGGGGATAGGGTGACCAGATAGCATGTGTGAAAAATCAGGACGGGGGTTGGGGTAGGGTGAGCAGATGTCCCACTTTTATAGGGACAGTCCCAATTTTTGGGTCTTTTTCTTATATAGGCTCCTATTACCCCCCCACCCCCTGTCCTGATTTTTTCACCCTTGCTGTTTGGTCACCCTAGGTGGGAGTAATTGGTGCCTATATAAGACAAAGCCCCAAATATCGGGACTGGCCCTATAAAATCAGGACATCTGGTCACCCTAGCTGGGGAGCACGTCTCTCCCCTGGGCTGGCAGTGATCCATCTCATCGGGGGGAGCTGCACAGGGCAGGATGAGCTGCTGTGGCTCCATGGGTGCCCCGTCCCTGAGATCAGATGCTGTGCTAACTTCACCATGGTCCATTGGGCTTGCGGTGGTGCCCATTGGCGTGTGATCGGACCTGAGGGTTTTCTGCTGCTGTTGCTACTATGCACCCCAAGAGGTGGATTTTGGGGTCCTGCAGTTTTCCACCTATCTCCTCCTCTACTGCAGCTGTGGGACCAGCAGGCTGGGGTGTGAGCCAAGCATGAAAGCAGTATTGTGTTGCCATTTAGATTGTCATTTAACAACTTTGTTTGCCAAAAATGCTTGCTAACAATCCTGAATTCAATTTCAATATTTTTTTTAAAAAATCAATATCTTAGCCAAAAACAGAAAATTAAGTTGTTGACAATTATTTGTGACAAGTTTGGTATGGGGCAGGGAGTGGGCCAGTTTTCATCAGAGAAACAAAAAATGTTGACTGACTTTCCTATAGCCCTGTTACTGCTAAATAGAGCCCTCCAACAACTGTAATATGCTCCTCTCCTTACTAGTGTATAGAGCAGGGGTCGGCAACCTACGGCATACGTGCCAAAGGTGGCATGTGAGCTGATTTTTGATGGCACGCAGCGGCTCTGGGGTTCCGGCTGCTGCCCCATTGCCAGCCAGGGTCCCAGCTGCCGGCCCCACTCAGCGCCCGCTGCTGGCCTGGGGTCCCCCAAGGTAGCCCAGGCTGTCAGCGGGCTGAGCAGGCCGGTGGCTGAGACCCCAGCTGAGCCACTCAACCCACTGCTGGCCTGGGGTTCCATTCACTCAGCCAGCAGCGGGCTGAGCGGGGCCGGTGGCGGGCTGAGCGGGGCCGGTAGGGGGCTGAGCAGGGCCAGCGGCTGGGACCCCGACTGGCAAGGGGCCAGCAGCCGGAACCCCAGAGTGGCAGCAGGCTGAGTGCTGCCGGCACCCCAGACTGGCAGTGGACTGAGCCACTCAGCCCCCTGCCGGCCCTGCTCAGCCCCCCGCCGGCCCTGCTCAGCCTGCTGCCGGCTGAGTGAATGGAATCCCAGACCGGCAGTGGGCTGAGCAGGGCCAGTGGCTGGACCCCAGACCGGCAGTGGGCTGAGCGGGGCTGGTGGCTGGAACCCCAGACAAGGATCACACTAAATTGATAAGATCTGCATTTTAATTTTATTTTAAATGAAGCTTCTTAAATATTTTAAAAACCTTATTTACTTTAAATACAACAATAGTTTATTTATATAATATAGACATAGAGAGAGACCTTCTACAAACGTTAAAATGTATTACTGGCATGGGAAACCTTAAATTACAGTGAACTTGGCACACCACTTCTGAAAGGTTGCCGACCCCTGGTATAGAGTGACCATATGTTGTACTAAGATGCTCTTGCTTTTTTTTCCAGTGAGTCAGTATAGCTTTTGCCAGCCCAGAGGTTGGGCAGCCAATGTCTTACGTTTTCACAATGTTTTGTCCAACTTTCATAAAGTAAATACATGGTTAATATGAGTTTAAAAGGCCAGGGACACTTCCTTGTGAAGAATCTGTGCAGCAGATCATGCTAAAGCTGTGAAAATGTCAGTTTCTGATGGAACTTTAGAGGCAGTGATTTATCATGTATTTCTGGCAGTGCCCAAAATGTGCTGCTATTGCTAATGTCTTTCCAAACAAAAATAAGGCACAATAAGACTTCTGTAACATTTCTGTGCTACCTTAATCTAGATGAGATGATTCTGTGCTGACTTCATTTTAGTCACTTTGTGCTTTACCTAGGAGTAAAACTAGGGTTATATTTTCCCACTGCTTGGAAACCCAGCTTATTAAACTGGATAATGCCATTGATCTATTTACAGTAGAAGGTTAATATGGAGTTGTAACTAACATTAAGACTGATGCCCACTATACATTTAAAACTAAAAAGTGGCTTTGTAAAAATGACATGGGTTTCCAACTCTACTGTGTCTCAGTCAGGGCGGAGCGCCTTGTGAGGTGTCTTCACACTAGCTCAAGGTCACAGCGCAAGAACCTAGAGAGCCTCCTGAAGCATGGTGATACTTTTGATTTAAATGGACTTGAACTGAACGAAGAATTAAGTACACTGTCACCAATGTTGCCACATGCAAAATCGGTGATGGACATTGTACAGTTTATTCATACCACCAAACTTGTTGCCATGTATCCTAATGTGTACATTGCCACTCGTATTCTACCGACAATTCCTGTAACAGTAGCATCAGGAGAACGGAGTTTCTCAAAACTAAAGCTCATTAAAAACTATCTCCGCTCTACAATGAGTCAGGAACGCTTGACTGGTCTTGCTATTCTTGCAATCGAACAAGACATCACTTTGTCTTTGTCATACAATGACATTACTGATTTTGCAGCCAAAAAAGCCAGAAAGATTGCTTTTAATTAAAACCAAATCCTTGTTTCAATACCTCTTCATATAAATTTCCAATAAAATGTTGACAAATTTAAAAAATTATATTATTTGCAAAATTCTGTCAAATCAGAATTTTTTCTATAGTGCTACTTCTTTAGTGCTAGTCCATCAGCATTACAGTGTGCTTAATTAAGTTAAACTGGGTTTAATAACGTGCATGTGGCAAGTTTTCCAATACTGTAAGCTTATGTTTGTGTTGCAAAGAGCAAGTCAGGCATAGGGGCACCAGTTTAATAATCCCGCCTAGGGCACCATAAATCCTAAGGACGGCTCTGAGTGGAGGGCCTATATTATGAGAGAAAACTGGAAGAGTTTGGCGCATTTAATCTAGCAAAAAGAAGGCTGGGAGGGGATATAATTGTTCGTTATAAATACATAAGGGAGCGGGGGTAAACACCAGGGAGGGTGAAGTGCTGCTTAAGCTAAAGGAAAATGTTGGCACAAGAACAAATGTGTATAAACTGGCCATGAACCAATTCAGACTGAAAATTAGGTTTCTAACCATCACAGAAGTGAGATTCTGTCACAGCTGCCAAATAGTTGTTGGGGTAAACAATTAGTTTAAGAGAGAGCTGCACAGATTTATGAGTGGGATTGTATGACAGAGTTTCTTGTGAGGGCTCAGCAGCTCTATTGATCCCTTCCAGTTCACGTCTTATGTTCCTAAAAGTTCATGCTTCAGGGGTCAGGAAGGGATTTTGTTTCCCATCAGTGTATTCTGGCTGTTTTTTTCATCTCCTTCCTCTGAAGCATGAGAGCTGTCCACAGTTTATCAGTGTGTGTGCAATGTGCCCAGCCATTGATGGCGTCATTATCAGCCAAGGGGAGAGCCAGTGGCCCACCAGTGAAATGTCAGTGGGCACTTGTCAAGGATATGCAATATAGTCTGAAGTTGACCGCAGCTGCATCACAGGCAGGGCCGGCTCCAGGCACCAGCCCACCAAGCTTGTGCTTGGGGCGGCACCTGGAGGGGGGCGGCGCGGCGCTCCAGCCGCCGGGGAGAGCGGGGCCACGGCCGGGCTCGCGGCCCTCCCCCCCCGGCGCCCTCCCCCCAGCCGCCGGGGGGAGAGCGGCGAGCCCCAGCCGGGGCTCGCCGCCCTGCCCCCTGCGCTCTGGCCGCCGGGGGGAGAGCGGAGCTCCAGCCGGGGCTCGCCGCCCTCCTCCCAGGGCTCCGGCCGCCCTCCCCCTGGCCGCCGGGGGGAGAGCGGAGCCCCCACCGGGGCTCCGGCCGCCCTCCCCCCCCCCCCGCGGGGGGGGGGGCGGCCGGAGACTTTTTTGCCTGGGGCGGCAAAAAAGCCAGAGCCGGCCCTGATCACAGGTCATTAGAAAAACTCCATTTAAAGAGATTGGCCACACAGTTGCCATGTCCTGTTCAAAACCGGTTCAGAGGTAACCACAGGTGCAGTAAAAAAAATGAGGAGTACTTGTGGCACCTTAGACTAACAAATTTATTTGGGCATAAGCTTTCGTGGGCTAAAACCCACTTCATCAGATGCATGCAGTGGAAAATACAGTAGGAAGATATATATACACAGAGAACATGAAAAAATGGGTGTTGCCATACCAACTGTAATGAGACTAATTAATTAAGGTGGGCTATTTTCAGCAGGAGAAAAAAACTTTTGTAGTGGCACATCAAAACCTGGTGGACAGGTGGTTGGGTCAGTGATGAGAAAGTGATTAATGACTGTCATTGCTGACCACTCGTTGCTTCAAGCAGATTCCACCATTATGTCCTGTGGTGGCATAGATGACTATAAAGGGTGTCTAGAAGACAGGTGAGCTCGTGGGTGATTGAAGAGTGCTGTGTACAAAGGCAGGTCACTATTCTCACAGATCTTGGACAGCAGCATGACAGAGATCTATGACATGATAGAGGCAAATATGGGGCAGTGCTATGTTACTAAGTGTCGGTAGCTGTGGCAACAGAGTTGCCTGTAAAGTCCCCATAACAATATGCATCGCTTTGTTAAGCTCTACATCAACTGGCCTTGTGTGAGGTGAGTGACATCAGACAGGAGCACAATATTCTGCTGTTGAATAGCAGATGGCAAGGGCTGATTTTCTAAGTATCCGTGTGCTTGTACCCAGGTTGAACCAACCAATTTTCTGAGCCAGTTGTTCCGAGATCTGACTTTGGCTGCCATCTTCCTCAAGTGGTTGCAGTACGTTAATGACCTATCCAATGTCACACTGAGGTGAACCGGGTTTGGCTCATGCTACATGTGTTGGCCATTGAGAAAAACTTTTAACTCGTGGCTTGCGCTTGCATTATGCAGATGAAATACACTAAAAATGGTCTTGGAAAAGCTTGGCTGCTGGTGCCATCAACTACAATAGTCTGCCATCAGCTTCCTATCATCATTCAAGACCTTGTCAATTTCTGAGAAAGACTGAGCATGGTAGCTGCAATAGATGTCGTCAGCATAGATAAACTTGTGCGAGAGTGTAGCTGGCAGGTCATTGATGTACATATTGAACGGTATCCGTGAAACAACAGCGCCTTGAGGAAGGCCATTGATCTGACACTTCCAAGAGCTGCATCAGTTGCCCATGTGTACTCTAAACCGCCTGTTGTGGAGAAAGAGCTCTACTACTTCAACCACCTAACGTGGGACAACTTAAGAGAGTTTAAACAAAAGGTATTTGTGACAAACTGTGTTGTAGGTGGCGGTCAAATCCAAGAAGTCGGCTCCCATCTTTAGATTTTGTTGAAAACGGTTTTTGATAAAGGTGGTCAAGGCCAGAACTTGATCACATGTGCTGCATCCTTTCCTGAACCCTGCCTGCTCAACCTGCAAAACATCGTCCAAATCCAGAGCGATTCGTTGGAGAATCAAATGCTCAACCACCTTGAAACACACCCACGGCTGAAGACGCTGGACAGATGGTCCAGCACTCTGAGGGGAACCAAGCATTCTCTTCCTTTTTTATGTGCTTAATTGGCCGGTTCTTGCTCACATGCTCAAGACCTAACTCATCCCCATATGTGGGGGTTGGGAAGGAATTTCCTCTCAGGTCAAATAGACAGTGACTTTGGATTTTTTTTTTTTTTTTTGCCTTCTTCTGCAGCATGAGGTGGAGGTCACTTGACAGGATTATCTGGGCATATCTCATTTAATCAATTCTTTGCCATTGCAGGGGTCCCAGGCATTGGTGCACGTCAGTCCCTCCTATTCTCTGCCTGTGGCACATAATAGTTTAGTTACCTGTGGGCTGCAATACTTTGATCTAATTTTGGTTGTTGGGTTTAGCTTGTGGGTGGTGGTGGCCTGTGATTTACAAGGAGGTCAAACTAGATGATCTGGTTGTCCCTTCTGGTCTTAAACTTTCATGTGATGGGGACTGACCAGTCCCGTGGCTGTAAAGGGAAATTGTGCTTCACCAGGCTGCTAGAGTTATCTGAGCTCAGCAACAAATGAGCATCACCAACTCTCCAGATTATAGGGCAAGTCTATTTACTACTTTCAGGGATGCAGAGGAAAACAAACTCTTTAAGGTAAAAATTAATTACTTTGTTATGTTTTGTGTATGTTGTATGAACGTCTCACAAAATCAGGCTGCTGATCTGTTAAAAACTGCACTTAAAGTCCTGAGTATGTTAGATAGCTGGCATGTCAGACATGAGGTTGACAGTGGAAACTGACCTCCTGCCTTTGATGGGATCTACACTAAAGACTTTTGGTGGCATAGCTGTATGGGTCAGGGACGTGAAGAGGTGTGATCCAAGACCGATGTACCTATGCTAGCAGAAGTTCCTAGTGTAGATGCAGCTGTTCTGACAAAGCTGTGGTTTTACTAGTACAGCTTTTCATTTTGTTGGGAATGGTTTTACTATACTGGTATAAAGCTCAGCTTTGCCAGTATGATATACTGGTATACTAGTAAAGTACTTCTAGAGTAGACATGGCATTAGTTTGCTTGTAAGTGTAATTGAATAGCAGTTAAACTGCATACTAAATATTTTGGGTAATGCGTGTAGCTAATTAGTCATGGGCATTCTTCCCATTTGCAGTTGGGAAGCAATTGGCTAGGTTGAGACAAAGGAAAATATTAAGCAAAGTAACAGGCTGCATGGACAAATCATCCATTTCTTCTGTCATTCAGACATGTTTACAAAGAAACAGCTCGGCAGCTAGTTTACATTTTCACTCTTAGATCACACTTTCCAGTCAGTTACTGTGTTAGAAGATAGACATGGAATGATATATTTCCCTCTCTACTGCATGTCATTTTAGAAATTTGTTGATTGGGACGCCTCTCCCCTCCCCCCATTGAAGCCCCAAAACAGGAGTCAAAATAGAAAATTAGTCTGTCATATATAAAGAAAAAAGTCATCAGAATGAACTGGTTACCTGTCAGCTCCATGTTTTTTAGGCTGCTTTACGTCAGTAACTGACTACTTGGCATAGAAGGCAGTAGGAGAGGAATAGGAGTGGACTGCATGGTGAGAAGAAAGAGAGAAATAGGGCAATAGCAAGTGCTGGCATCTAAGCGAACAGTAATTGGAAGGGAGAGGATCAGCCAGGGAAGGCTGGAGCTGCTGTTCTATTTTGCTGCTCCCTCCAGTAAGTCACCCTCTATCAAATGATCATCCCTGTGCCAAACTATCCCTTGGAGGAGGAATGGACTGTTGGAGCAAACAGATTCAGGAAGGGGACAGGTATGGAGGGAACATTCAATAGGGAGTAGGGGAATTTGAATGAGAAGGACCATGCCAGGGAACTGAAAGTGGAGGACATTCTTTGTGAGAGGCCCATGGGATCAGACATTCACAGCCGGAGTCTGGTGATAGTTTTAGGATGCAGTGCAAGTCACATTAGTTCACTCTTGCATTATCTTAACTTGGGCCGGTAACAAGAGTTTATTTATTTCATTAGTGCAGAATTTGAGTACAGTTGGGTGGAGGGGCAGGTGAAGTTACTATTCTGCACTGCAAGGTAGAATGTACATAGGATTTTAATTGCTCTTTGACCCACTGCAACCCAGGGATCTCTTGGTGCCAATTGGCAGAGGGCACAGGGGTGCATAAGGGTTACAGGGATCCCCTGGGTCTGGTAGCTACATACTAGTTCACCAAAGAGTGTCCTGCAAAGTCTCTACGGAAAGCCTGTGCCACGCTGGCCATTTTAATCATTGTGAGACGAACGTACAGATAATATGTAAGGATTATGTATATATGTACTGAAAATTATGTTCTTAAGGTCTGTGAGTTAAGGCGGGTCACCAGAAGGTGATCAGCACACTCTTGTCAGGCAGGAGGGAAGAGATGCTTATCTGTCTCTGGCTGATTATGTGCGTGTGTTGTCCACTTCATAATGGAAGCCTGACTACAATCTGAGCTGAATACTAATCAAGAGATTGTAAAACCCAACAAGGAAGGAGCACACAGGGAAAAAACAGCTATCGGGTAGGTTGGAAGGGATCCTGTTTACAAGCAAAGACAATGGAGTTTTGTACTATAGCTGTAGAGACAGAGATAAACTGTACAACTTTCACCTTGGAGACAAGTTGCCATTGTGCTTGTCTTATGAACAGAGTCTTATGAAAGACTTTTGTGAGACAACAGAACATCTTGTTAGTTAACTTTAGGTTCTAGTAAGCATGATATGATTTTATTTTATATGTCCCTTTTCCCCCCCAGTATTTCTACTTGCTGTCATTTGAATGACAGTACACACACACAAGTTCCACATACACACAAACACACGAGTTCCATTGGCATTGTAGGGTAATTTTCACTTCCACTTTTGGTTGAAACTGATGAATATGTGCATTCAGATAAGACTGTGTATATAAATCTGCAAATTTTCTTAGAGTATCAATAATTTTGAATGAGAGATGTTGGAAGTCGCATAATACAAAAGGGCTAATTAACAGAACAAATGAAAATTTAGGATTAATTTCTAGGTTCGGACAGCCAGTCAATTAACTGGTCAGTTGACAGCCTATTATTTAGCTGGGATAAAATACTGCCTAGTATTTCAGCAAGAATGCCTGGAGGTAGGTGGCGGGCTACCTTTTTGATTTCATCATGGTGCCATTCATAAGCAAGCCTACTTAAATACAATAATCACTCATTTTACTACATGGTAATGGCAACTGTTTGGAGGGCAGGGAAGGTGAATTAATTGGAAGCTGAGCATCTTGCATGGCTGGAATCTTCTAGAAAAAAAATTGTATGTATGTGTGTATCTTTATTTGTATACCAGGCCATAAATGTACATGGCAATTTACACAGCACTTTAAACAAGCTAAAAGATATTGTTCCTGCTCTGAAGAGTTTACAATCTAAACTGACTAGACAAACGTACAGAAATTAACTCAGAAGGGAGTGAGAGGAGGGTTCACAGCCAGTAAATCTCCTCCCCCAACACAAAGAGAAAAGATGCACAACCATTAACCTTCTCCCTTAACAAACAAAAATATCACAGCTGTTAATCCCCTTAACACTTCCCCCACCTCAACAAAGCAAACAACCCACATTAAATGTCCATGTAAATAATCCCCCATTCCTCCCCCTAAAAAAAAAAAATCCCCTTCATAACACTCCTGGCATATCCCCAGCCAAGCCTTGCTGATAATAGGAAAAGTTCTGTAGTGAGGGGTGTGTGACATCACATCTTGGTGGAGTCCTGCCCCCATTCCTGCTCTGTTGCTTCTGCTGCTTCTGCTGTTGTGCTCTGATGCAGCGATGGGAGGAGGGTCTGCCCTCTACCCCCTCCATGCAATCTGGGAGTCTGTGGGAGTCCTGTGAGGGAAGGGACAGCATGCCTAAAAACATCTTGGTTGTTGTTACAGAAAACTCCAGCCAGTCAGAAATAGAATTGAATGGCTACTGGTTAGTTGAAATACAAGAGATACTACATAATCCAGAGAGCATTCCAGAAGTAGTCAGACATTAATAACAGTGGCATAATAAAATGTGCAGAGCTGGGGAAAGCCAAAATCATTTGTATGGAAATCTGTTTATTAGATCTAAACATGGAAAAACTGCTACTCAGAAGAACAGAACTTGCACTTAATGTGTGTGACAGATAGATAGAATGGAAAAACACTTGTTGAATGCTTGTGATAGATTATTTAACAGCAAGAAAGAGAAAAATGGTCTGCAACAACATTTGTTTTCTTATGTGTATTCTCTTACTTAATCTTCAGCATCATCCTCACAAAACATGGAGTCTTCTGATGAAGTTAGTGATTATGGCTGACAATGGACATGAAGCTAATTACATTTCTTCATCTTCTAATAAGAATTTTGCTACACCATCTGCTTTGGCATCAAAAACTCCTGATTCTAGAAGGTCTTCAGATGCTCTTCAAATTGATATTAAGAGGCTTTTATACAGAACATCATCACCAGAAAAACAAACTTGACCATATGTTTGCTAGTGGTATGTATGTCAGCAGTACACCATTTCATATAGTCAAAAATCAGAGTCATAGTGTTTAAGGCCAGATGGGACCACTAGATCATCTAGTCTGACCTCCTCTATATCACAGGCCACCAACACCATCTAGCATCTGCACCCAACAATGGAAATGAAACCAAAGAAAATGAGACCCACAGGCAAATAGATTATTATGTGCCACAGGCAGAGAATAGGAGGGACCAAGATGCTCAAGGCCCCTGGAATGGCAGGGAAATGATTAAATGAGATATATCCAGCTAATCCTGGCAAGTGGCCTGTACCCACATGCTGCAGAGAAAGGCGAACACCCCCCCCCCCCCAAGGTCACTGCTAATCTGACCTGGGGGGAAATTCCTTCCTGACCTCACATATGGCAATCAGCTAGACTTTGGGCATGTCGGCAAGAACCAGCCAGCCAAGCAACCGAAAGAGAGAATGCTCAGTGCCAACTCAGAGCCACAGCCCACCCCACCCAATGTCCCATCTCCAGCTGTGGCCATCCCTGTTGCTTCAGAGGAAGGAGATTTAAAGAAAAAAAAAACCTTCCAAAGTACAGTGGGGGTGGGGAGAGAATCCCTTACTGACTCCTGCCGGTGGCCAGCTGAAACCCTCAAGTCTGAGCTTTAGGGATTCTTATATGCTAGAATTTTTTTTTCATCAGTTGCATCCAGTTTACAAAGTACCAGCTAGGAAACAGCTTGCAGGAAATCTTCTGAATGCCAAAGTATATGATGGGGAGAAAAAAAGAGCTTGTGCAATAAGATCATAAACTCTCTATGTATCTCTAGTGTCTGAGGATGGAGCAATATTCACAATGAGGGTGTCATCAGCTTCATGGTAACAACTCGTGGCCTGTGTTTTACTCATTCCACAGCATAACTGAGCATCATCACACAGCCGAATATATTACTGATCAGTTAAAAATATAATCAGTGAATTAGGCCCACGGAAAGTTATTTTGGTTGTGACTGACAATGCAGCTAATATGAAATCTGATTGATAAATGAGTATCCATGTCTTCTGTGTTATAGATGTGCTGCCCATATGATGCAGCTTTATACTGGTGATGTTGAAAATCTGACAACTTTTTTATCAGATGTTTCAAAAGTGAAAAGCATTCTCAAGTTTTTCAAAAACCACAAAGTACCAGCAGCCATTTACCATCATCATTTAGTACAGCACTCAATTTCATCCATTGAGTCTGTCTTGTACTTGATGGGCATCGTCTGTTAAATGTCTCAATCTTCATATATGCAAGAAGGCTCTTCAAATCATCTGTTGTTGAAGAATGGGTGGCCGGGTGTTGTCGCAAGTAACCCACATTGATATTTTTGATGTCTATGTCTT